>NW_026968689.1:0-76233 GCF_028390025.1 Pseudophryne corroboree
ACAGCCACCATGGACCAACGCAATATTAATTTTATGTTGTAAGTTAGAAAATGTATCTTTTAGCCTTTAACAAGGTAAGCTTACAGCACTACTTCAGGCTTGGGATCCTGTAGCAAAGAAACCCCATTTTTTAGGCTTCGGAACCTGTGGCGAAGATACCCAATTTTTCAGGCTTGGGACATTGTGACAAAGAGACCCCATTTTTCAGGCTTCAGACCCTGTAGCGAAGAGACCCCATTTTTCAGGATTCGGACCCTGTGGCGTAGAGACCACATTTTTCAGGGTTCGGAACCTGTGGCGAAGATACCCCATTTTTCAGGCTTGGGACCCTGTGGCAAAGAGACCCCATATGTCAGGCTTGGGATCCTGTGCCAAAGAAACCCCTTTTTTTACCCGTTGCTGTTATTGCATGGCTATCGGGCGTGGCCTCCAGGCGATGAGGTTACCGGTTCTTTGAGAACTGGTAGTGGCACAGCCACCATGGACCAACGCAATATTAATTTTATGTTGTAAGTTAGAAAATGTATCTTTTAGCCTTTAACAAGGTAAGCTTACAGCACTACTTCAGGCTTGGGATCCTGTAGCAAAGAAACCCCATTTTTTAGGCTTCGGAACCTGTGGCGAAGATACCCCATTTTTCAGGCTTGGGACCCTGTGACAAAGAGACCCCATTTTTCAGGCTTCAGACCCTGTAGCGAAGAGACCCCATTTTTCAGGATTCGGACCCTGTGGCGTAGAGACCACATTTTTCAGGGTTCGGAACCTGTGGCGAAGATACCCCATTTTTCAGGCTTGGGACCCTGTGGCAAAGAGACCTAATTTTTCAGGGTTCGGAACCTGTGGCAAAGATACCCCATTTTTCAGGCTTCGGACCCTGTGGCAAAGAGACAACCCATTTTTCAGGCTTGGGACCCTGTGGCAAAGAGACAACCCATTTTTCAGGCTTGGAACCCTGTGGCAAAGAGACCCCATTTTTCAGGCTTCGGACCCTGTAGCGAAGAGACACCATTTTTTAGGGTTCGGACCCTGTGGCATAGACAACCCATTTTTCAGGCTTGGGATCCTGTGCCAAAGAGACCCCATTTTTCAGGCTTGGGTCCTGTGCCAAAGAAACCCCATTTTTCAGGCTTGGGATCCTGTGCCAAAGAAACCCCATATGTCAGGCTTGGGATCCTGTGCCAAAGAAACCCCTTTTTTACCCGTGGCTGTTATTGCATGGCTATCGGGCATGGCCTCCAAGCCATTTTTCAGGATTCGGACCCTGTGGCGTAGAGACCACATTTTTCAGGGTTCGGAACCTGTGGCGAAGATACCCCATTTTTCAGGCTTGGGACCCTGTGGCAAAGAGACCTAATTTTTCAGGTTTCGGAACCTGTGGCAAAAATACCCCATTTTTCAGGCTTCGGACCCTGTGGCAAAGAGATTACCCATTTTTCAGGCTTGGGACCCTGTGGCAAAGAGACAACCCATTTTTCAGGCTTGGAACCCTGTGGCAAAGAGACCCCATTTTTCAGGCTTCAGACCCTGTAGCGAAGAGACCCCATTTTTCAGGATTCGGACCCTGTGGCGTAGAGACCACATTTTCAGGGTTCGGAACCTGTGGCGAAGATACCCCATTTTTCAGGCTTGGGACCCTGTGGCAAAGAGACCTAATTTTTCAGGGTTCGGAACCTGTGGCAAAGATACCCCATTTTTCAGGCTTCGGACCCTGTGCCAAAGAGACAACCCATTTTTCAGGCTTGGGACCCTGTGGCAAAGAGACAACCCATTTTTCAGGCTTGGAACCCTGTGGCAAAGAGACCCCATTTTTCAGGCTTCGGACCCTGTAGCGAAGAGACCCAATTTTTTAGGGTTCGGACCCTGTGGCGTAGACAACCCATTTTTCAGGCTTGGGATCCTGTGCCAAAGAGACCCCATTTTTCAGGCTTGGGATCCTGTGCCAAAGAAACCCCATTTTTCAGGCTTGGGATCCTGTGCCAAAGAAACCCCATATGTCAGGCTTGGGATCCTGTGCCAAAGAAACCCCTTTTTTACCGTGGCTGTTATTGCATGGCTATCGGGCGTGGCCTCCAGGCGATGAGGTTACCGGTTCTTTGAGAACTGGTAGTGGCACAGCCACCATGGACCAACGCAATATTAATTTTATGTTGTAAGTTAGAAAATGTATCTTTTAGCCTTTAACAAGGTAAGCTTACAGCACTACTTCAGGCTTGGGATCCTGTAGCAAAGAAACCCCATTTTTTAGGCTTCGGAACCTGTGGCGAAGATACCCCATTTTTCAGGCTTGGGACCCTGTGACAAAGAGACCCCATTTTTCAGGCTTCAGACCCTGTAGCGAAAAGACCAAATTTTTCAGGATTCGGACCCTGTGGCGTAGAGACCACATTTTTCAGGGTTCGGAACCTGTGGCGAAGATACCCCATTTTTCAGGCTTGGGACCCTGTGGCAAAGAGACCTAATTTTTCAGGGTTCGGAACCTGTGGCAAAGATACCCCATTTTTCAGGCTTCGGACCCTGTGGCAAAGAGACAACCCATTTTTCAGGCTTGGGACCCTGTGGCAAAGAGACAACCCATTTTTCAGGCTTGGAACCCTGTGGCAAAGAGACCCCATTTTTCAGGCTTCGGACCCTGTAGCGAAGAGACCCCATTTTTTAGGGTTCGGACCCTGTGGCGTAGACAACCCATTTTTCAGGCTTGGGATCCTGTGCCAAAGAAACCCCATTTTTCAGGCTTGGGATCCTGTGCCAAAGAAACCCCATATGTCATGCTTGGGATCCTGTGCCAAAGAAACCCCTTTTTTACCCGTGGCTGTTATTGCATGGCTATCGGGCATGGCCTCCAGGCGATGAGGTTACCGGTTCTTTGAGAACTGGTAGTGGCATAGCCACCATGGACCAACGCAATATTAATTTTATGTTGTAAGTTAGAAAATGTTTCTTTTAGCCTTTAACAAGGTAAGCTTACAGCACTACTTCAGGCTTGGGATCCTGTAGCAAAGAAACCCCATTTTTTAGGCTTCGAAACCTGTGGCGAAGATACCCCATTTTTCAGGCTTGGGACCCTGTGACAAAGAGACCCCATTTTTCAGGCTTCAGACCCTGTAGCGAAGAGACCCCATTTTTCAGGATTCGGACCCTGTGGCGTAGAGACCACATTTTTCAGGGTTCGGAACCTGTGGCGAAGATACCCCATTTTTCAGGCTTGGGACCCTGTGGCAAAGAGACCTAATTTTTCAGGGTTCGGAACCTGTGGCAAAGATACTCCATTTTTCAGGCTTCGGACCCTGTGGCAAAGAGACAACCCATTTTTCAGGCTTGGGACCCTGTGGCAAAGAGACAACCCATTTTTCAGGCTTGGAACCCTGTGGCAAAGAGACCCCATTTTTCAGGCTTCGGACCCTGTAGCGAAGAGACCCCATTTTTTAGGGTTCGGACCCTGTGGCGTAGACAACCCATTTTTCAGGCTTGGGATCCTGTGACAAAGAGACCCCATTTTTCAGGTTTGGTATCCTGTGCCAAAGAAACCCCATTTTTCAGGCTTGGGATCCTGTGCCAAAGAAACCCCATATGTCAGGCTTGGGATCCTGTGCCAAAGAAACCCCTTTTTTTACCCGTGGCTGTTATTGCATGGCTATCGGGCGTGGCCTCCAGGCGATGAGGTTACCGGTTCTTTGAGAACTGGTAGTGGCACAGCCACCATGGATCAACGCAATATTAATTTTATGTTGTAAGTTAGAAAATTTATCTTTTAGCCTTTAACAAGGTAAGCTTACAGCACTACTTCAGGCTTGGGATCCTGTAGCAAAGAAACCCAATTTTTTAGGCTTCGGAACCTGTGGCGAAGATACCCCATTTTTCAGGCTTGGGACCCTGTGACAAAGAGACCCCATTTTTCAGGCTTCAGACCCTGTAGCGAAGAGACCCCATTTTTCAGGATTCGGACCCTGTGGCGTAGAGACCACATTTTTCAGGGTTCGGAACCTGTGGCGAAGATACCCCATTTTTCAGGCTTGGGACCCTGTGGCAAAGAGACCTAATTTTTCAGGGTTCGGAACCTGTGGCAAAGATACCCCATTTTTCAGGCTTCGGACCCTGTGGCAAAGAGACAACCCATTTTTCAGGCTTGGGACCCTGTGGCAAAGAGACAACCCATTTTTCAGGCTTGGAACCCTGTGGCAAAGAGACCCCATTTTTCAGGCTTCGGACCCTGTAGCGAAGAGACCCCATTTTTTAGGGTTCGGACCCTGTGGCGTAGACAACCCATTTTTCAGGCTTGGGATCCTGTGCCAAAGAGACCCCATTTTTCAGGCTTGGGATCCTGTGCCAAAGAAACCCCATTTTTCAGGCTTGGGATCCTGTGCCAAAGAAACCCCATATGTCAGGCTTGGGATCCTGTGCCAAAGAAACCCCTTTTTTACCCGTGGCTGTTATTGCATGGCTATCGGGCGTGGCCTCCAGGCGATGAGGTTACCGGTTCTTTGAGAACTGGTAGTGGCACAGCCACCATGGACCAACGCAATATTAATTTTATGTTGTAAGTTAGAAAATGTATCTTTTAGCCTTTAACAAGGTAAGCTTACAGCACTACTTCAGGCTTGGGATCCTGTAGCAAAGAAACCCCATTTTTTAGGCTTCGGAACCTGTGGCGAAGATACCCCATTTTTCAGGCTTGGGACCCTGTGACAAAGAGACCCCATTTTTCAGGCTTCAGACCCTGTAGCGAAGAGACCCCATTTTTCAGGATTCGGACCCTGTGGCGTAGAGACCACATTTTTCAGGGTTCGGAACCTGTGGCGAAGATACCCCATTTTTCAGGCTTGGGACCCTGTGGCAAAGAGACCTAATTTTTCAGGGTTCGGAACCTGTGGCAAAGATACCCCATTTTTCAGGCTTCGGACCCTGTGGCAAAGAGACAACCCATTTTTCAGGCTTGGGACCCTGTGGCAAAGAGACAACCCATTTTTCAGGCTTGGAACCCTGTGGCAAAGAGACCCCATTTTTCAGGCTTCGGACCCTGTAGCGAAGAGACACCATTTTTTAGGGTTCGGACCCTGTGGCGTAGACAACCCATTTTTCAGGCTTGGGATCCTGTGCCAAAGAGACCCCATTTTTCAGGCTTGGGTCCTGTGCCAAAGAAACCCCATTTTTCAGGCTTGGGATCCTGTGCCAAAGAAACCCCATATGTCAGGCTTGGGATCCTGTGCCAAAGAAACCCCTTTTTTACCCGTGGCTGTTATTGCATGGCTATCGGGCATGGCCTCCAAGCCATTTTTCAGGATTCGGACCCTGTGGCGTAGAGACCACATTTTTCAGGGTTCGGAACCTGTGGCGAAGATACCCCATTTTTCAGGCTTGGGACCCTGTGGCAAAGAGACCTAATTTTTCAGGTTTCGGAACCTGTGGCAAAAATACCCCATTTTTCAGGCTTCGGACCCTGTGGCAAAGAGATTACCCATTTTTCAGGCTTGGGACCCTGTGGCAAAGAGACAACCCATTTTTCAGGCTTGGAACCCTGTGGCAAAGAGACCCCATTTTTCAGGCTTCAGACCCTGTAGCGAAGAGACCCCATTTTTCAGGATTCGGACCCTGTGGCGTAGAGACCACATTTTCAGGGTTCGGAACCTGTGGCGAAGATACCCCATTTTTCAGGCTTGGGACCCTGTGGCAAAGAGACCTAATTTTTCAGGGTTCGGAACCTGTGGCAAAGATACCCCATTTTTCAGGCTTCGGACCCTGTGCCAAAGAGACAACCCATTTTTCAGGCTTGGGACCCTGTGGCAAAGAGACAACCCATTTTTCAGGCTTGGAACCCTGTGGCAAAGAGACCCCATTTTTCAGGCTTCGGACCCTGTAGCGAAGAGACCCCATTTTTTAGGGTTCGGACCCTGTGGCGTAGACAACCCATTTTTCAGGCTTGGGATCCTGTGCCAAAGAGACCCCATTTTTCAGGCTTGGGATCCTGTGCCAAAGAAACCCCATTTTTCAGGCTTGGGATCCTGTGCCAAAGAAACCCCATATGTCAGGCTTGGGATCCTGTGCCAAAGAAACCCCTTTTTTACCGTGGCTGTTATTGCATGGCTATCGGGCGTGGCCTCCAGGCGATGAGGTTACCGGTTCTTTGAGAACTGGTAGTGGCACAGCCACCATGGACCAACGCAATATTAATTTTATGTTGTAAGTTAGAAAATGTATCTTTTAGCCTTTAACAAGGTAAGCTTACAGCACTACTTCAGGCTTGGGATCCTGTAGCAAAGAAACCCCATTTTTTAGGCTTCGGAACCTGTGGCGAAGATACCCCATTTTTCAGGCTTGGGACCCTGTGACAAAGAGACCCCATTTTTCAGGCTTCAGACCCTGTAGCGAAGAGACCCCATTTTTCAGGATTCGGACCCTGTGGCGTAGAGACCACATTTTTCAGGGTTCGGAACCTGTGGCGAAGATACCCCATTTTTCAGGCTTGGGACCCTGTGGCAAAGAGACCTAATTTTTCAGGTTTCGGAACCTGTGGCAAAAATACCCCATTTTTCAGGCTTTGGACCCTGTGGCAAAGAGATTACCCATTTTTCAGGCTTGGGACCCTGTGGCAAAGAGACAACCCATTTTTCAGGCTTGGAACCCTGTGGCAAAGAGACCCCATTTTTCAGGCTTCGGACCCTGTAGCGAAGAGACCCCATTTTTTAGGGTTCGGACCCTGTGGCGTAGACAACCCATTTTTCAGGCTTGGGATCCTGTGCCAAAGAAACCCCATTTTTCAGGCTTGGGATCCTGTGCCAAAGAAACCCCATATGTCATGCTTGGGATCCTGTGCCAAAGAAACCCCTTTTTTACCCGTGGCTGTTATTGCATGGCTATCGGGCATGGCCTCCAGGCGATGAGGTTACCGGTTCTTTGAGAACTGGTAGTGGCACAGCCACCATGGACCAACGCAATATTAATTTTATGTTGTAAGTTAGAAAATGTATCTTTTAGCCTTTAACAAGGTAAGCTTACAGCATTACTTCAGGCTTGGGATCCTGTAGCAAAGAAACCCCATTTTTTAGGCTTTGGAACCTGTGGCGAAGATACCCCATTTTTCAGGCTTGGGACCCTGTGACAAAGAGACTCTATTTTTCAGGCTTCAGACCCTGTAGCGAAGAGACCCCATTTTTCAGGGTTCGGACCCTGTGGCGTAGAGACCACATTTTTCAGGGTTCGGAACCTGTGGCGAAGATACCCCATTTTTCAGGATTGGGACCCTGTGGCAAAGAGACCTAATTTTTCAGGGTTCGGAACCTGTGGCAAAAATACCCCATTTTTCAGGCTTCGGACCCTGTGGCAAAGAGACAACCCATTTTTCAGGCTTGGGACCCTGTGGCAAAGAGACAACCCAGTTTTCAGGCTTGGGACCCTGTGGCAAAGAGACAACCCATTTTTCAGGCTTGGAACCCTGTGGCAAAGAGACCCAATTTTTCAGGCTTCGGACCCTGTAGCGAAGAGACCCCATTTTTTAGGGTTCGGACCCTGTGGCGTAGACAACCCATTTTTCAGGCTTGGGATCCTGTGCCAAAGAGACCCCATTTTTCAGGCTTGGGATCCTGTGCCAAAGAAACCCCATTTTTCAGGCTTAGGATCCTGTGCCAAAGAAACCCCATATGTCAGGCTTGGGATCCTGTGCCAAAGAAACCCTTTTTTTACACGTGGCTGTTATTGCATGGCTATCGGGCGTGGCCTCCAGGCGATGAGGTTACCGGTTCTTTGAGAACTGGTAGTGGCATAGCCACCATGGACCAACGCAATATTAATTTTATGTTGTAAGTTAGAAAATGTTTCTTTTAGCCTTTAACAAGGTAAGCTTACAGCACTACTTCAGGCTTGGGATCCTGTAGCAAAGAAACCCCATTTTTTAGGCTTCGAAACCTGTGGCGAAGATACCCCATTTTTCAGGCTTGGGACCCTGTGACAAAGAGACCCCATTTTTCAGGCTTCAGACCCTGTAGCGAAGAGACCCCATTTTTCAGGATTCGGACCCTGTGGCGTAGAGACCACATTTTTCAGGGTTCGGAACCTGTGGCGAAGATACCCCATTTTTCAGGCTTGGGACCCTGTGGCAAAGAGACCTAATTTTTCAGGGTTCGGAACCTGTGGCAAAGATACTCCATTTTTCAGGCTTCGGACCCTGTGGCAAAGAGACAACCCATTTTTCAGGCTTGGGACCCTGTGGCAAAGAGACAACCCATTTTTCAGGCTTGGAACCCTGTGGCAAAGAGACCCCATTTTTCAGGCTTCGGACCCTGTAGCGAAGAGACCCCATTTTTTAGGGTTCGGACCCTGTGGCGTAGACAACCCATTTTTCAGGCTTGGGATCCTGTGACAAAGAGACCCCATTTTTCAGGTTTGGTATCCTGTGCCAAAGAAACCCCATTTTTCAGGCTTGGGATCCTGTGCCAAAGAAACCCCATATGTCAGGCTTGGGATCCTGTGCCAAAGAAACCCCTTTTTTTACCCGTGGCTGTTATTGCATGGCTATCGGGCGTGGCCTCCAGGCGATGAGGTTACCGGTTCTTTGAGAACTGGTAGTGGCACAGCCACCATGGATCAACGCAATATTAATTTTATGGTGTAAGTTAGAAAATTTATCTTTTAGCCTTTAACAAGGTAAGCTTACAGCACTACTTCAGGCTTGGGATCCTGTAGCAAAGAAACCCAATTTTTTAGGCTTCGGAACCTGTGGCGAAGATACCCCATTTTTCAGGCTTGGGACCCTGTGACAAAGAGACCCCATTTTTCAGGCTTCAGACCCTGTAGCGAAGAGACCCCATTTTTCAGGATTCGGACCCTGTGGCGTAGAGACCACATTTTTCAGGGTTCGGAACCTGTGGCGAAGATACCCCATTTTTCAGGCTTGGGACCCTGTGGCAAAGAGACCTAATTTTTCAGGGTTCGGAACCTGTGGCAAAGATACCCCATTTTTCAGGCTTCGGACCCTGTGGCAAAGAGACAACCCATTTTTCAGGCTTGGGACCCTGTGGCAAAGAGACAACCCATTTTTCAGGCTTGGAACCCTGTGGCAAAGAGACCCCATTTTTCAGGCTTCGGACCCTGTAGCGAAGAGACCCCATTTTTTAGGGTTCGGACCCTGTGGCGTAGACAACCCATTTTTCAGGCTTGGGATCCTGTGCCAAAGAGACCCCATTTTTCAGGCTTGGGATCCTGTGCCAAAGAAACCCCATTTTTCAGGCTTGGGATCCTGTGCCAAAGAAACCCCATATGTCAGGCTTGGGATCCTGTGCCAAAGAAACCCCTTTTTTACCCGTGGCTGTTATTGCATGGCTATCGGGCGTGGCCTCCAGGCGATGAGGTTACCGGTTCTTTGAGAACTGGTAGTGGCACAGCCACCATGGACCAACGCAATATTAATTTTATGTTGTAAGTTAGAAAATGTATCTTTTAGCCTTTAACAAGGTAAGCTTACAGCACTACTTCAGGCTTGGGATCCTGTAGCAAAGAAACCCCATTTTTTAGGCTTCGGAACCTGTGGCGAAGATACCCCATTTTTCAGGCTTGGGACCCTGTGACAAAGAGACCCCATTTTTCAGGCTTCAGACCCTGTAGCGAAGAGACCCCATTTTTCAGGATTCGGACCCTGTGGCGTAGAGACCACATTTTTCAGGGTTCGGAACCTGTGGCGAAGATACCCCATTTTTCAGGCTTGGGACCCTGTGGCAAAGAGACCTAATTTTTCAGGGTTCGGAACCTGTGGCAAAGATACCCCATTTTTCAGGCTTCGGACCCTGTGGCAAAGAGACAACCCATTTTTCAGGCTTGGGACCCTGTGGCAAAGAGACAACCCATTTTTCAGGCTTGGAACCCTGTGGCAAAGAGACCCCATTTTTCAGGCTTCGGACCCTGTAGCGAAGAGACACCATTTTTTAGGGTTCGGACCCTGTGGCGTAGACAACCCATTTTTCAGGCTTGGGATCCTGTGCCAAAGAGACCCCATTTTTCAGGCTTGGGATCCTGTGCCAAAGAAACCCCATATGTCAGGCTTGGGATCCTGTGCCAAAGAAACCCCTTTTTTACCCGTGGCTGTTATTGCATGGCTATCGGGCATGGCCTCCAAGCCATTTTTCAGGCTTCGGACCCTGTGGCGTAGAGACCACATTTTTCAGGGTTCGGAACCTGTGGCGAAGATACCCCATTTTTCAGGCTTGGGACCCTGTGGCAAAGAGACCTAATTTTTCAGGTTTCGGAACCTGTGGCAAAAATACCCCATTTTTCAGGCTTCGGACCCTGTGGCAAAGAGATTACCCATTTTTCAGGCTTGGGACCCTGTGGCAAAGAGACAACCCATTTTTCAGGCTTGGAACCCTGTGGCAAAGAGACCCCATTTTTCAGGCTTCAGACCCTGTAGCGAAGAGACCCCATTTTTCAGGATTCGGACCCTGTGGCGTAGAGACCACATTTTCAGGGTTCGGAACCTGTGGCGAAGATACCCCATTTTTCAGGCTTGGGACCCTGTGGCAAAGAGACCTAATTTTTCAGGGTTCGGAACCTGTGGCAAAGATACCCCATTTTTCAGGCTTCGGACCCTGTGCCAAAGAGACAACCCATTTTTCAGGCTTGGGACCCTGTGGCAAAGAGACAACCCATTTTTCAGGCTTGGAACCCTGTGGCAAAGAGACCCCATTTTTCAGGCTTCGGACCCTGTAGCGAAGAGACCCCATTTTTTAGGGTTCGGACCCTGTGGCGTAGACAACCCATTTTTCAGGCTTGGGATCCTGTGCCAAAGAGACCCCATTTTTCAGGCTTGGGATCCTGTGCCAAAGAAACCCCATTTTTCAGGCTTGGGATCCTGTGCCAAAGAAACCCCATATGTCAGGCTTGGGATCCTGTGCCAAAGAAACCCCTTTTTTACCGTGGCTGTTATTGCATGGCTATCGGGCGTGGCCTCCAGGCGATGAGGTTACCGGTTCTTTGAGAACTGGTAGTGGCACAGCCACCATGGACCAACGCAATATTAATTTTATGTTGTAAGTTAGAAAATGTATCTTTTAGCCTTTAACAAGGTAAGCTTACAGCACTACTTCAGGCTTGGGATCCTGTAGCAAAGAAACCCCATTTTTTAGGCTTCGGAACCTGTGGCGAAGATACCCCATTTTTCAGGCTTGGGACCCTGTGACAAAGAGACCCCATTTTTCAGGCTTCAGACCCTGTAGCGAAGAGACCCCATTTTTCAGGATTCGGACCCTGTGGCGTAGAGACCACATTTTTCAGGGTTCGGAACCTGTGGCGAAGATACCCCATTTTTCAGGCTTGGGACCCTGTGGCAAAGAGACCTAATTTTTCAGGGTTCGGAACCTGTGGCAAAGATACCCCATTTTTCAGGCTTCGGACCCTGTGGCAAAGAGACAACCCATTTTTCAGGCTTGGGACCCTGTGGCAAAGAGACAACCCATTTTTCAGGCTTGGAACCCTGTGGCAAAGAGACCCCATTTTTCAGGCTTCGGACCCTGTAGCGAAGAGACACCATTTTTTAGGGTTCGGACCCTGTGGCGTAGACAACCCATTTTTCAGGCTTGGGATCCTGTGCCAAAGAGACCCCATTTTTCAGGCTTGGGATCCTGTGCCAAAGAAACCCCATATGTCAGGCTTGGGATCCTGTGCCAAAGAAACCCCTTTTTTACCCGTGGCTGTTATTGCATGGCTATCGGGCATGGCCTCCAAGCCATTTTTCAGGCTTCGGACCCTGTGGCGTAGAGACCACATTTTTCAGGGTTCGGAACCTGTGGCGAAGATACCCCATTTTTCAGGCTTGGGACCCTGTGGCAAAGAGACCTAATTTTTCAGGTTTCGGAACCTGTGGCAAAAATACCCCATTTTTCAGGCTTCGGACCCTGTGGCAAAGAGATTACCCATTTTTCAGGCTTGGGACCCTGTGGCAAAGAGACAACCCATTTTTCAGGCTTGGAACCCTGTGGCAAAGAGACCCCATTTTTCAGGCTTCAGACCCTGTAGCGAAGAGACCCCATTTTTCAGGATTCGGACCCTGTGGCGTAGAGACCACATTTTCAGGGTTCGGAACCTGTGGCGAAGATACCCCATTTTTCAGGCTTGGGACCCTGTGGCAAAGAGACCTAATTTTTCAGGGTTCGGAACCTGTGGCAAAGATACCCCATTTTTCAGGCTTCGGACCCTGTGCCAAAGAGACAACCCATTTTTCAGGCTTGGGACCCTGTGGCAAAGAGACAACCCATTTTTCAGGCTTGGAACCCTGTGGCAAAGAGACCCCATTTTTCAGGCTTCGGACCCTGTAGCGAAGAGACCCCATTTTTTAGGGTTCGGACCCTGTGGCGTAGACAACCCATTTTTCAGGCTTGGGATCCTGTGCCAAAGAGACCCCATTTTTCAGGCTTGGGATCCTGTGCCAAAGAAACCCCATTTTTCAGGCTTGGGATCCTGTGCCAAAGAAACCCCATATGTCAGGCTTGGGATCCTGTGCCAAAGAAACCCCTTTTTTACCGTGGCTGTTATTGCATGGCTATCGGGCGTGGCCTCCAGGCGATGAGGTTACCGGTTCTTTGAGAACTGGTAGTGGCACAGCCACCATGGACCAACGCAATATTAATTTTATGTTGTAAGTTAGAAAATGTATCTTTTAGCCTTTAACAAGGTAAGCTTACAGCACTACTTCAGGCTTGGGATCCTGTAGCAAAGAAACCCCATTTTTTAGGCTTCGGAACCTGTGGCGAAGATACCCCATTTTTCAGGCTTGGGACCCTGTGACAAAGAGACCCCATTTTTCAGGCTTCAGACCCTGTAGCGAAAAGACCAAATTTTTCAGGATTCGGACTCTGTGGCGTAGAGACCACATTTTTCAGGGTTCGGAACCTGTGGCGAAGATACCCCATTTTTCATGCTTGGGACCCTGTGGCAAAGAGACCTAATTTTTCAGGGTTCGGAACCTGTGGCAAAGATACCCCATTTTTCAGGCTTCGGACCCTGTGGCAAAGAGACAACCCATTTTTCAGGCTTGGGACCCTGTGGCAAAGAGACAACCCATTTTTCAGGCTTGGAACCCTGTGGCAAAGAGACCCCATTTTTCAGGCTTCGGACCCTGTAGCGAAGAGACCCCATTTTTTAGGGTTCGGACCCTGTGGCGTAGACAACCCATTTTTCAGGCTTGGGATCCTGTGCCAAAGAAACCCCATTTTTCAGGCTTGGGATCCTGTGCCAAAGAAACCCCATATGTCATGCTTGGGATCCTGTGCCAAAGAAACCCCTTTTTTACCCGTGGCTGTTATTGCATGGCTATCGGGCATGGCCTCCAGGCGATGAGGTTACCGGTTCTTTGAGAACTGGTAGTGGCACAGCCACCATGGACCAACGCAATATTAATTTTATGTTGTAAGTTAGAAAATGTATCTTTTAGCCTTTAACAAGGTAAGCTTACAGCACTACTTCAGGCTTGGGATCCTGTAGCAAAGAAACCCCATTTTTTAGGCTTTGGAACCTGTGGCGAAGATACCCCATTTTTCAGGCTTGGGACCCTGTGACAAAGAGACTCCATTTTTCAGGCTTCAGACCCTGTAGCGAAGAGACCCCATTTTTCAGGGTTCGGACCCTGTGGCGTAGAGACCACATTTTTCAGGGTTCGGAACCTGTGGCGAAGATACCCCATTTTTCAGGATTGGGACCCTGTGGCAAAGAGACCTAATTTTTCAGGGTTCGGAACCTGTGGCAAAAATACCCCATTTTTCAGGCTTCGGACCCTGTGGCAAAGAGACAACCCATTTTTCAGGCTTGGGACCCTGTGGCAAAGAGACAACCCAGTTTTCAGGCTTGGGACCCTGTGGCAAAGAGACAACCCATTTTTCAGGCTTGGAACCCTGTGGCAAAGAGACCCAATTTTTCAGGCTTCGGACCCTGTAGCGAAGAGACCCCATTTTTTAGGGTTCGGACCCTGTGGCGTAGACAACCCATTTTTCAGGCTTGGGATCCTGTGCCAAAGAGACCCCATTTTTCAGGCTTGGGATCCTGTGCCAAAGAAACCCCATTTTTCAGGCTTAGGATCCTGTGCCAAAGAAACCCCATATGTCAGGCTTGGGATCCTGTGCCAAAGAAACCCTTTTTTTACACGTGGCTGTTATTGCATGGCTATCGGGCGTGGCCTCCAGGCGATGAGGTTACCGGTTCTTTGAGAACTGGTAGTGGCATAGCCACCATGGACCAACGCAATATTAATTTTATGTTGTAAGTTAGAAAATGTTTCTTTTAGCCTTTAACAAGGTAAGCTTACAGCACTACTTCAGGCTTGGGATCCTGTAGCAAAGAAACCCCATTTTTTAGGCTTCGAAACCTGTGGCGAAGATACCCCATTTTTCAGGCTTGGGACCCTGTGACAAATAGACCCCATTTTTCAGGCTTCAGACCCTGTAGCGAAGAGACCCCATTTTTCAGGATTCGGACCCTGTGGCGTAGAGACCACATTTTTCAGGGTTCGGAACCTGTGGCGAAGATACCCCATTTTTCAGGCTTGGGACCCTGTGGCAAAGAGACCTAATTTTTCAGGGTTCGGAACCTGTGGCAAAGATACTCCATTTTTCAGGCTTCGGACCCTGTGGCAAAGAGACAACCCATTTTTCAGGCTTGGGACCCTGTGGCAAAGAGACAACCCATTTTTCAGGCTTGGAACCCTGTGGCAAAGAGACCCCATTTTTCAGGCTTCGGACCCTGTAGCGAAGAGACCCCATTTTTTAGGGTTCGGACCCTGTGGCGTAGACAACCCATTTTTCAGGCTTGGGATCCTGTGCCAAAGAGACCCCATTTTTCAGGTTTGGTATCCTGTGCCAAAGAAACCCCATTTTTCAGGCTTGGGATCCTGTGCCAAAGAAACCCCATATGTCAGGCTTGGGATCCTGTGCCAAAGAAACCCCTTTTTTACCCGTGGCTGTTATTGCATGGCTATCGGGCGTGGCCTCAAGGCGATGAGGTTACCGGTTCTTTGAGAACTGGTAGTGGCACAGCCACCATGGATCAACGCAATATTAATTTTATGTTGTAAGTTAGAAAATTTATCTTTTAGCCTTTAACAAGGTAAGCTTACAGCACTACTTCAGGCTTGGGATCCTGTAGCAAAGAAACCCAATTTTTTAGGCTTCGGAACCTGTGGCGAAGATACCCCATTTTTCAGGCTTGGGACCCTGTGACAAAGAGACCCCATTTTTCAGGCTTCAGACCCTGTAGCGAAGAGACCCCATTTTTCAGGATTCGGACCCTGTGGCGTAGAGACCACATTTTTCAGGGTTCGGAACCTGTGGCGAAGATACCCCATTTTTCAGGCTTGGGACCCTGTGGCAAAGAGACCTAATTTTTCAGGGTTCGGAACCTGTGGCAAAGATACCCCATTTTTCAGGCTTCGGACCCTGTGGCAAAGAGACAACCCATTTTTCAGGCTTGGGACCCTGTGGCAAAGAGACAACCCATTTTTCAGGCTTGGAACCCTGTGGCAAAGAGACCCCATTTTTCAGGCTTCGGACCCTGTAGCGAAGAGACCCCATTTTTTAGGGTTCGGACCCTGTGGCGTAGACAACCCATTTTTCAGGCTTGGGATCCTGTGCCAAAGAGACCCCATTTTTCAGGCTTGGGATCCTGTGCCAAAGAAACCCCATTTTTCAGGCTTGGGATCCTGTGCCAAAGAAACCCCATATGTCAGGCTTGGGATCCTGTGCCAAAGAAACCCCTTTTTTACCCGTGGCTGTTATTGCATGGCTATCGGGCGTGGCCTCCAGGCGATGAGGTTACCGGTTCTTTGAGAACTGGTAGTGGCACAGCCACCATGGACCAACGCAATATTAATTTTATGTTGTAAGTTAGAAAATGTATCTTTTAGCCTTTAACAAGGTAAGCTTACAGCACTACTTCAGGCTTGGGATCCTGTAGCAAAGAAACCCCATTTTTTAGGCTTCAGAACCTGTGGCGAAGATACCCCATTTTTCAGGCTTGGGACCCTGTGACAAAGAGACCCCATTTTTCAGGCTTCAGACCCTGTAGCGAAGAGACCCCATTTTTCAGGATTCGGACCCTGTGGCGTAGAGACCACATTTTTCATGGTTCGGAACCTGTGGCGAAGATACCCCATTTTTCAGGCTTGGGACCCTGTGGCAAAGAGACCTAATTTTTCAGGGTTCGGAACCTGTGGCAAAGATACCCCATTTTTCAGGCTTCGGATCCTGTGGCAAAGAGACAACCCATTTTTCAGGCTTCGGACCCTGTGGCAAAGAGACAACCCATTTTTCAGGCTTGGAACCCTGTGGCAAAGAGACCCCATTTTTCAGGCTTCGGACCCTGTAGCGAAGAGACACTATTTTTTAGGGTTCGGACCCTGTGGCGTAGACAACCCATTTTTCAGGCTTGGTATCCTGTGCCAAAGAGACCCTATTTTTCAGGCTTGGGATCCTGTGCCAAAGAAACCCCATTTTTCAGGCTTGGGATCCTGTACCAAAGAAACCCCATATGTTAGGCTTGGGATCCTGTGCCAAAGAAACCCTTTTTTTACCCGTGGCTGTTACTGCATGGCTATCGGGCGTGGCCTCCAGGCGATGAGGTTACCGGTTCTTTGAGAACTGGTAGTGGCACAGCCACCATGGACCAACGCAATATTAATTTTATGTTGTAAGTTAGAAAATGTATCTTTTAGCCTTTAACAAGGTAAGCTTACAGCACTACTTCAGGCTTGGGATCCTGTAGCAAAGAAACCCCATTTTTTAGGCTTCGGAACCTGTGGCGAAGATACCCCATTTTTCAGGCTTGGGACCCTGTGACAAAGAGACCCCATTTTTCAGGCTTCAGACCCTGTAGCGAAGAGACCCCATTTTTCAGGATTCGGACCCTGTGGCGTAGAGACCACATTTTTCAGGGTTCGGAACCTGTGGCGAAGACACCCCATTTTTCAGGCTTGGGACCCTGTGGCAAAGAGACCTAATTTTTCAGGGTTTGGAACCTGTGGCAAAGATACCCCATTTTTCAGGCTTCGGACCCTGTGGCAAAGAGACAACCCATTTTTCAGGCTTGGGACCCTGTGGCAAAGAGACAACCCATTTTTCAGTCTTGGAACCCTGTGGCAAAGAGACCCCATTTTTCAGGCTTCGGACCCTGTAGCGAAGAGACCCCATTTTTTAGGGTTTGGACCCTGTGGCGTAGACAACCCATTTTTCAGGCTTGGGATCCTGTGCCAAAGAAACCCCATTTTTCAGGCTTGGGATCCTGTGCCAAAGAAACCCCATATGTCAGTCTTGGGATCCTGTGCCAAAGAAACCCCTTTTTTACCCGTGGCTGTTATTGCATGGCTATCGGGCGTTGCCTCCAGGCGATGAGGTTACCGGTTCTTTGAGAACTGGTAGTGGCACAGCCACCATGGACCAACGCAATATTAATTTTATGTTGTAAGTTAGAAAATGTATCTTTTAGCCTTTAACAAGGTAAGCTTACAGCACTACTTCAGTCTTGGGATCCTGTAGCAAAGAAACCCCATTTTTTAGGCTTCGGAACCTGTGGCGAAGATACCCCATTTTTCAGGCTTGGAACCCTGTGACAAAGAGACCCCATTTTTCAGGCTTCAGACCCTGTAGCGAAGAGACCCCATTTTTCAGGATTCGGACCCTGTGGCGTAGAGACCACATTTTTCAGGGTTCGGAACCTGTGGCGAAGATACCCCATTTTTCAGGCTTGGGACCCTGTGGCAAAGAGACCTAATTTTTCAGGGTTCGGAACCTGTGGCAAAGAGACAACCCATTTTTCAGGCTTGGGACCCTGTGGCAAAGAGACAACCCATTTTTCAGGCTTGGAACCCTGTGGCAAAGAGACCCCATTTTTCAGGCTTCGGACCCTGTAGCGAAGAGACCCCATTTTTTAGGGTTCGGACCCTGTGGCGTAGACAACCCATTTTTCAGGCTTGGGATCCTGTGCCAAAGAGACCCCATTTTTCAGGCTTGGGATCCTGTGCCAAAGAAACCCCATTTTTCAGGCTTGGGATCCTGTGCCAAAGAAACCCCATATGTCCGGCTTGGGATCCTGTGCCAAAGAAACCCCTTTTTTACCCGTGGCTGTTATTGCATGGCTATCGGGCATGGCCTCCAGGCGATGAGGTTACCGGTTCTTTGAGAACTGGTAGTGGCACAGCCACCATGGACCAACGCAATATTAATTTTATGTTGTAAGTTAGAAAATGTATCTTTTAGCCTTTAACAAGGTAAGCTTACAGCACTACTTCAGGCTTGGGATCCTGTAGCAAAGAAACCCCATTTTTTAGGCTTTGGAACCTGTGGCGAAGATACCCCATTTTTCAGGCTTGGGACCCTGTGACAAAGAGACTCCATTTTTCAGGCTTCAGACCCTGTAGCGAAGAGACCCCATTTTTCAGGGTTCGGACCCTGTGGCGTAGAGACCACATTTTTCAGGGTTCGGAACCTGTGGCGAAGATACCCCATTTTTCAGGCTTGGGACCCTGTGGCAAAGAGACCTAATTTTTCAGGCTTCGGAACCTGTGGCAAAGATACCCCATTTTTCAGGCTTCGGACCCTGTGGCAAAGAGACAACCCATTTTTCAGGCTTGGGACCCTGTGGCAAAGAGACAACCCATTTTTCAGGCTTGGAACCCTGTGGCAAAGAGACCCCATTTTTCAGGCTTCGGACCCTGTAGCGAAGAGACACTATTTTTTAGGGTTCGGACCCTGTGGCGTAGACAACCCATTTTTCAGGCTTGGTATCCTGTGCCAAAGAGACCCTATTTTTCAGGCTTGGGATCCTGTGCCAAAGAAACCCCATTTTTCAGGCTTGGGATCCTGTGCCAAAGAAACCCCATATGTCAGGCTTGGGATCCTGTGCCAAAGAAACCCTTTTTTTACCCGTGGCTGTTATTGCATGGCTATCGGGCGTGGCCTCCAGGCGATGAGGTTACCGGTTCTTTGAGAACTGGTAGTGGCACAGCCACCATGGACCAACGCAATATTAATTTTATGTTGTAAGTTAGAAAATGTATCTTTTAGCCTTTAACAAGGTAAGCTTACAGCACTACTTCAGGCTTGGGATCCTGTAGCAAAGAAACCCCATTTTTTAGGCTTTGGAACCTGTGGCGAAGATACCCCATTTTTCAGGCTTGGGACCCTGTGACAAAGAGACTCCATTTTTCAGGCTTCAGACCCTGTAGCGAAGAGACCCCATTTTTCAGGATTCGGACCCTGTGGCGTAGAGACCACATTTTTCAGGGTTCGGAACCTGTGGCGAAAATACCCCATTTTTCAGGCTTGGGACCCTGTGGCAAAGAGACCTAATTTTTCAGGGTTTGGAACCTGTGGCAAAGATACCCCATTTTTCAGGCTTCGGACCCTGTGGCAAAGAGACAACCCATTTTTCAGGCTTGGGACCCTGTGGCAAAGAGACAACCCATTTTTCAGGCTTGGAACCCTGTGGGAAAGAGACCCCATTTTTCAGGCTTCGGACCCTGTTGCGAAGAGACCCCATTTTTTAGGGTTCGGACCCTGTGGCGTAGACAACCCATTTTTCAGGCTTGGGATCCTGTGCCAAAGAGACCCCATTTTTCAGGCTTGGGATCCTGTGCCAAAGAAACCCCATTTTTCAGGCTTGGGATCCTGTGCCAAAGAAACCCCATATGTCAGGCTTGGGATCCTGTGCCAAAGAAACCCCTTTTTTACCCGTGGCTGTTATTGCATGGCTATCGGGCGTGGCCTCCAGGCGATGAGGTTACCGGTTCTTTGAGAACTGGTAGTGGCACAGCCCCCATGGACCAACGCAATATTAATTTTATGTTGTAAGTTAGAAAATGTATCTTTTAGCCTTTAACAAGGTAAGCTTACAGCACTACTTCAGGCTTGGGATCCTGTAGCAAAGAAACCCCATTTTTTAGGCTTCGGAACCTGTGGCGAAGATACCCCATTTTTCAGGCTTGGGACCCTGTGACAAAGAGACCCCATTTTTCAGGCTTCAGACCCTGTAGCGAAGAGACCCCATTTTTCAGGATTCGGACCCTGTGGCGTAGAGACCACATTTTTCAGGGTTCGGAACCTGTGGCGAAGATACCCCATTTTTCAGGCTTGGGACCCTGTGGCAAAGAGACCTAATTTTTCAGGGTTCGGAACCTTTGGCAAAGATAACCCATTTTTCAGGCTTCGGACCCTGTTGCAAAGAGACAACCCATTTTTCAGGCTTGGGACCCTGTGGCAAAGAGACAACCCATTTTTCAGGCTTGGAACCCTGTGGGAAAGAGACCCCATTTTTCAGGCTTCGGACCCTGTAGCGAAGAGACCCCATTTTTTAGTGTTCGGACCCTGTGGCGTAGACAACCCATTTTTCAGGCTTGGGATCCTGTGCCAAAGAGACCCTATTTTTCAGGCTTGGGATCCTGTGCCAAAGAAACCCCATTTTTCAGGCTTGGGATCCTGTGCCAAAGAAACCCCATATGTCAGGCTTGGGATCCTGTGCCAAAGAAACCCTTTTTTTACCCGTGGCTGTTATTGCATGGCTATCGGGCGTGGCCTCCAGGCGATGAGGTTACCGGTTCTTTGAGAACTGGTAGTGGCACAGCCACCATGGACCAACGCAATATTAATTTTACGTTGTAAGTTAGAAAATGTATCTTTTAGCCTTTAACAAGGTAAGCTTACAGCACTACTTCAGGCTTGGGATCCTGTAGCAAAGAAAGCCCATTTTTTAGGCTTCGGAACCTGTGGCGAAGATACCCCATTTTTCAGGCTTGGGACCCTGTGACAAAGAGACCCCATTTTTCAGGCTTAAGACCCTGTAAAGAAGAGACCCCATTTTTCAGGATTCGGACCCTGTGGCGTAGAGACCACATTTTTCAGGGTTCGGAACCTGTGGCGAAGATACCCCATTTTTCAGGCTTGGGACCCTGTGGCAAAGAGACCTAATTTTTCAGGGTTCGGAACCTGTGGCAAAGATACCCAATTTTTCAGTCTTCGGACCCTGTGGCAAAGAGACAACCCATTTTTCAGGCTTGGGACCCTGTGGCAAAGAGACAACCCATTTTTCAGGCTTGGAACCCTGTGGCAAAGAGACCCCATTTTTCAGGCTTCGGACCCTGTAGCGAAGAGACACTATTTTTTAGGGTTCGGACCCTGTGGCGTAGACAACCCATTTTTCAGGCTTGGTATCCTGTGCCAAAGAGACCCTATTTTTCAGGCTTGGGATCCTGTGCCAAAGAAACCCCATTTTTCAGGCTTGGGATCCTGTGCCAAAGAAACCCCATATGTCAGGCTTGGGATCCTGTGCCAAAGAAACCCTTTTTTTTACCCGTGGCTGTTATTGCATGGCTATCGGGCGTGGCCTCCAGGCGATGAGGTTACCGGTTCTTTGAGAACTGGTAGTGGCACAGCCACCATGGACCAACGCAATATTAATTTTATGTTGTAAGTTAGAAAATGTATCTTTTAGCCTTTAACAAGGTAAGCTTACAGCACTACTTCAGGCTTGGGATCCTGTAGCAAAGAAACCCCATTTTTTAGGCTTCGGAACCTGTGGCGAAGATACCCCATTTTTAGGCTTGGGACCCTGTGACAAAGAGACCCCATTTTTCAGGCTTAAGACCCTGTAGCGAAGAGACCCCATTTTTCAGGATTCGGACCCTGTGGCGTAGAGACCACATTTTTCAGGGTTCGGAACCTGTGGCGAAGATACCCCATTTTTCAGGCTTGGGACCCTGTGGCAAAGAGACCTAATTTTTCAGGGTTCGGAACCTGTGGCAAAGATACCCCATTTTTCAGGCTTCGGACCCTGTGGCAAAGAGACAACCCATTTTTCAGGCTTGGGACCCTGTGGCAAAGAGACAACCCATTTTTCAGGCTTGGAACCCTGTGGCAAAGAGACCCCATTTTTCAGGCTTCGGACCCTGTAGCGAAGAGACCCCATTTTTTAGGGTTCGGACCCTGTGGCGTAGACAACCCATTTTTCAGGCTTGGGATCCTGTGCCAAAGAGACCCCATTTTTCAGGCTTGGGATCCTGTGCCAAAGAAACCCCATTTTTCAGGCTTGGGATCCTGTGCCAAAGAAACCCCATATGTCAGGCTTGGGATCCTGTGCCAAAGAAACCCCTTTTTTACCCGTGGCTGTTATTGCATGGCTATCGGGCGTGGCCTCCAGGCGATGAGGTTACCGGTTCTTTGAGAACTGGTAGTGGCACAGCCACCATGGACCAACGCAATATTAATTTTATGTTGTAAGTTAGAAAATGTATCTTTTAGCCTTTAACAAGGTAAGCTTACAGCACTACTTCAGGCTTGGGATCCTGTAGCAAAGAAACCCCATTTTTTAGGCTTCGGAACCTGTGGCGCAGATACCCCATTTTTCAGGCTTGGGACCCTGTGACAAAGAGACCCCATTTTTCAGGCTTAAGACCCTGTAGCGAAGAGACCCCATTTTTCAGGATTCGGACCCTGTGGCGTAGAGACCACATTTTTCAGGGTTCGGAACCTGTGGCGAAGATACCCCATTTTTCAGGCTTGGGACCCTGTGGCAAAGAGACCTAATTTTTCAGGGTTCGGAACCTGTGGCAAAGATACCCCATTTTTCAGGCTTCGGACCCTGTGGCAAAGAGACAACCCATTTTTCAGGCTTGGGACCCTGTGGCAAAGAGACAACCCATTTTTCAGGCTTGGAACCCTGTGGGAAAGAGACCCAATTTTTCAGGCTTCGGACCCTGTGGCAAAGAGACAACCCATTTTTCAGGCTTGGAACCCTGTGGCAAAGAGACAACCCATTTTTCAGGCTTGGAACCCTGTGGCAAAGAGACCCCATTTTTCAGGCTTCGGACCCTGTAGCGAAGAGACCCCATTTTTTAGGGTTCGGACCCTGTGGCGTAGACAACCCATTTTTCAGGCTTGGGATCCTGTGCCAAAGAGACCCCATTTTTCAGGCTTGGGATCCTGTGCCAAAGAAACCCCATTTTTCAGGCTTGGGATCCTGTGCCAAAGAAACCCCATATGTCAGGCTTGGGATCCTGTGCCAAAGAAACCCCTTTTTTACCCGTGGCTGTTATTGCATGGCTATTGGGCATGGCCTCCAGGCGATGAGGTTACCGGTTCTTTGAGAACTGGTAGTGGCACAGCCACCATGGACCAACGCAATATTAATTTTATGTTGTAAGTTAGAAAATGTATCTTTTAGCCTTTAACAAGGTAAGCTTACAGCACTACTTCAGGCTTGGGATCCTGTAGCAAAGAAACCCCATTTTTTAGGCTTCGGAACCTGTGGCGAAGATACCCCATTTTTCAGGCTTGGGACCCTGTGACAAAGAGACCCCATTTTTCAGGCTTCAGACCCTGTAGCGAAGAGACCCCATTTTTCAGGATTCGGACCCTGTGGCGTAGAGACCACATTTTTCAGGGTTCGGAACCTGTGGCGAAGATACCCCATTTTTCAGGCTTGGGACCCTGTGGCAAAGAGACCTAATTTTTCAGGGTTCGGAACCTTTGGCAAAGATAACCCATTTTTCAGGCTTCGGACCCTGTGGCAAAGAGACAACCCATTTTTCAGGCTTGGGACCCTGTGGCAAAGAGACAACCCATTTTTCAGGCTTGGAACCCTGTGGGAAAGAGACCCCATTTTTCAGGCTTCGGACCCTGTAGCGAAGAGACCCCATTTTTTAGGGTTCGGACCCTGTGGCGTAGACAACCCATTTTTCAGGCTTGGGATCCTGTGCCAAAGAGACCCTATTTTTCAGGCTTGGGATCCTGTGCCAAAGAAACCCCATTTTTCAGGCTTGGGATCCTGTGCCAAAGAAACCCCATATGTCAGGCTTGGGATCCTGTGCCAAAGAAACCCTTTTTTTACCCGTGGCTGTTATTGCATGGCTATCGGGCGTGGCCTCCAGGCGATGAGGTTACCGGTTCTTTGAGAACTGGTAGTGGCACAGCCACCATGGACCAACGCAATATTAATTTTATGTTGTAAGTTAGAAAATGTATCTTTTAGCCTTTAACAAGGTAAGCTTACAGCACTACTTCAGGCTTGGGATCCTGTAGCAAAGAAAGCCCATTTTTTAGGCTTCGGAACCTGTGGCGAAGATACCCCATTTTTCAGGCTTGGGACCCTGTGACAAAGAGACCCCATTTTTCAGGCTTAAGACCCTGTAAAGAAGAGACCCCATTTTTCAGGATTCGGACCCTGTGGCGTAGAGACCACATTTTTCAGGGTTCGGAACCTGTGGCGAAGATACCCCATTTTTCAGGCTTGGGACCCTGTGGCAAAGAGACCTAATTTTTCAGGGTTCGGAACCTGTGGCAAAGATACCCAATTTTTCAGTCTTCGGACCCTGTGGCAAAGAGACAACCCATTTTTCAGGCTTGGGACCCTGTGGCAAAGAGACAACCCATTTTTCAGGCTTGGAACCCTGTGGCAAAGAGACCCCATTTTTCAGGCTTCGGACCCTGTAGCGAAGAGACACTATTTTTTAGGGTTCGGACCCTGTGGCGTAGACAACCCATTTTTCAGGCTTGGTATCCTGTGCCAAAGAGACCCTATTTTTCAGGCTTGGGATCCTGTGCCAAAGAAACCCCATTTTTCAGGCTTGGGATCCTGTGCCAAAGAAACCCCATATGTCAGGCTTGGGATCCTGTGCCAAAGAAACCCTTTTTTTTACCCGTGGCTGTTATTGCATGGCTATCGGGCGTGGCCTCCAGGCGATGAGGTTACCGGTTCTTTGAGAACTGGTAGTGGCACAGCCACCATGGACCAACGCAATATTAATTTTATGTTGTAAGTTAGAAAATGTATCTTTTAGCCTTTAACAAGGTAAGCTTACAGCACTACTTCAGGCTTGGGATCCTGTAGCAAAGAAACCCCATTTTTTAGGCTTCGGAACCTGTGGCGAAGATACCCCATTTTTAGGCTTGGGACCCTGTGACAAAGAGACCCCATTTTTCAGGCTTAAGACCCTGTAGCGAAGAGACCCCATTTTTCAGGATTCGGACCCTGTGGCGTAGAGACCACATTTTTCAGGGTTCGGAACCTGTGGCGAAGATACCCCATTTTTCAGGCTTGGGACCCTGTGGCAAAGAGACCTAATTTTTCAGGGTTCGGAACCTGTGGCAAAGATACCCCATTTTTCAGGCTTCGGACCCTGTGGCAAAGAGACAACCCATTTTTCAGGCTTGGGACCCTGTGGCAAAGAGACAACCCATTTTTCAGGCTTGGAACCCTGTGGCAAAGAGACCCCATTTTTCAGGCTTCGGACCCTGTAGCGAAGAGACCCCATTTTTTAGGGTTCGGACCCTGTGGCGTAGACAACCCATTTTTCAGGCTTGGGATCCTGTGCCAAAGAGACCCCATTTTTCAGGCTTGGGATCCTGTGCCAAAGAAACCCCATTTTTCAGGCTTGGGATCCTGTGCCAAAGAAACCCCATATGTCAGGCTTGGGATCCTGTGCCAAAGAAACCCCTTTTTTACCCGTGGCTGTTATTGCATGGCTATCGGGCGTGGCCTCCAGGCGATGAGGTTACCGGTTCTTTGAGAACTGGTAGTGGCACAGCCACCATGGACCAACGCAATATTAATTTTATGTTGTAAGTTAGAAAATGTATCTTTTAGCCTTTAACAAGGTAAGCTTACAGCACTACTTCAGGCTTGGGATCCTGTAGCAAAGAAACCCCATTTTTTAGGCTTCGGAACCTGTGGCGCAGATACCCCATTTTTCAGGCTTGGGACCCTGTGACAAAGAGACCCCATTTTTCAGGCTTAAGACCCTGTAGCGAAGAGACCCCATTTTTCAGGATTCGGACCCTGTGGCGTAGAGACCACATTTTTCAGGGTTCGGAACCTGTGGCGAAGATACCCCATTTTTCAGGCTTGGGACCCTGTGGCAAAGAGACCTAATTTTTCAGGGTTCGGAACCTGTGGCAAAGATACCCCATTTTTCAGGCTTCGGACCCTGTGGCAAAGAGACAACCCATTTTTCAGGCTTGGGACCCTGTGGCAAAGAGACAACCCATTTTTCAGGCTTGGAACCCTGTGGGAAAGAGACCCAATTTTTCAGGCTTCGGACCCTGTGGCAAAGAGACAACCCATTTTTCAGGCTTGGAACCCTGTGGCAAAGAGACAACCCATTTTTCAGGCTTGGAACCCTGTGGCAAAGAGACCCCATTTTTCAGGCTTCGGACCCTGTAGCGAAGAGACCCCATTTTTTAGGGTTCGGACCCTGTGGCGTAGACAACCCATTTTTCAGGCTTGGGATCCTGTGCCAAAGAGACCCCATTTTTCAGGCTTGGGATCCTGTGCCAAAGAAACCCCATTTTTCAGGCTTGGGATCCTGTGCCAAAGAAACCCCATATGTCAGGCTTGGGATCCTGTGCCAAAGAAACCCCTTTTTTACCCGTGGCTGTTATTGCATGGCTATTGGGCATGGCCTCCAGGCGATGAGGTTACCGGTTCTTTGAGAACTGGTAGTGGCACAGCCACCATGGACCAACGCAATATTAATTTTATGTTGTAAGTTAGAAAATGTATCTTTTAGCCTTTAACAAGGTAAGCTTACAGCACTACTTCAGGCTTGGGATCCTGTAGCAAAGAAACCCCATTTTTTAGGCTTTGGAACCTGTGGCGAAGATACCCCATTTTTCAGGCTTGGGACCCTGTGACAAAGAGACTCCATTTTTCAGGCTTCAGACCCTGTAGCGAAGAGACCCCATTTTTCAGGGTTCGGACCCTGTGGCGTAGAGACCACATTTTTCAGGGTTCGGAACCTTTGGCGAAGATACCCCATTTTTCAGGCTTGGGACCCTGTGGCAAAGAGACCTAATTTTTCAGGGTTCGGAACCTGTGGCAAAGATACCCCATTTTTCAGGCTTCGGACCCTGTGGCAAAGAGACAACCCATTTTTCAGGCTTGGGACCCTGTGGCAAAGAGACAACCCATTTTTCAGGCTTGGAACCCTGTGGGAAAGAGACCCTATTTTTCAGGCTTCGGACCCTGTAGCGAAGAGACCCCATTTTTTAGGGTTTGGACCCTGTGGCGTAGACAACCCATTTTTCAGGCTTGGGATCCTGTGCCAAAGAGACCCTATTTTTCAGGCTTGGGATCCTGTGCCAAAGAAACCCCATTTTTCAGGCTTGGGATCCTGTGCCAAAGAAACCCCATATGTCAGGCTTGGGATCCTGTGCCAAAGAAACCCTTTTTTTACCCGTGGCTGTTATTGCATGGCTATCGGGCGTGGCCTCCAGGCGATGAGGTTACCGGTTCTTTGAGAACTGGTAGTGGCACAGCCACCATGGACCAACGCAATATTAATTTTATGTTGTAAGTTAGAAAATGTATCTTTTAGCCTTTAACAAGGTAAGCTTACAGCACTACTTCAGGCTTGGGATCCTGTAGCAAAGAAACCCCATTTTTTAGGCTTCGGAACCTGTGGCGCAGATACCCCATTTTTCAGGCTTGGGACCCTGTGACAAAGAGACCCCATTTTTCAGGCTTAAGACCCTGTAGCGAAGAGACCCCATTTTTCAGGATTCGGACCCTGTGGCGTAGAGACCACATTTTTCAGGGTTCGGAACCTGTGGCGAAGATACCCCATTTTTCAGGCTTGGGACCCTGTGGCAAAGAGACCTAATTTTTCAGGGTTCGGAACCTGTGGCAAAGATACCCCATTTTTCAGGCTTCGGACCCTGTGGCAAAGAGACAACCCATTTTTCAGGCTTGGGACCCTGTGGCAAAGAGACAACCCATTTTTCAGGCTTGGAACCCTGTGGGAAAGAGACCCAATTTTTCAGGCTTCGGACCCTGTGGCAAAGAGACAACCCATTTTTCAGGCTTGGAACCCTGTGGCAAAGAGACAACCCATTTTTCAGGCTTGGAACCCTATGGCAAAGAGACCCCATTTTTCAGGCTTCGGACCCTGTAGCGAAGAGACCCCATTTTTTAGGGTTCGGACCCTGTGGCGTAGACAACCCATTTTTCAGGCTTGGGATCCTGTGCCAAAGAGACCCCATTTTTCAGGCTTGGGATCCTGTGCCAAAGAAACCCCATTTTTCAGGCTTGGGATCCTGTGCCAAAGAAACCCTTTTTTTACCCGTGGCTGTTATTGCATGGCTATCGGGCGTGGCCTCCAGGCGATGAGGTTACCGGTTCTTTGAGAACTGGTAGTGGCACAGCCACCATGGACCAACGCAATATTAATTTTATGTTGTAAGTTAGAAAATGTATCTTTTAGCCTTTAACAAGGTAAGCTTACAGCACTACTTCAGGCTTGGGATCCTGTAGCAAAGAAACCCCATTTTTTAGGCTTCGGAACCTGTGGCGAAGATACCCCATTTTTCAGGCTTGGGACCCTGTGACAAAGAGACCCCATTTTTCAGGCTTAAGACCCTGTAGCGAAGAGACCCCATTTTTCAGGATTCGGACCCTGTGGCGTAGAGACCACATTTTTCAGGGTTCGGAACCTGTGGCGAAGATACCCCATTTTTCAGGCTTGGGACCCTGTGGCAAAGAGACCTAATTTTTCAGGGTTCGGAACCTGTGGCAAAGATACCCCATTTTTCAGTCTTCGGACCCTGTGGCAAAGAGACAACCCATTTTTCAGGCTTGGGACCCTGTGGCAAAGAGACAACCCATTTTTCAGGCTTGGAACCCTGTGGCAAAGAGACCCCATTTTTCAGGCTTCGGACCCTGTAGCGAAGAGACACTATTTTTTAGGGTTCGGACCCTGTGGCGTAGACAACCCATTTTTCAGGCTTGGTATCCTGTGCCAAAGAGACCCTATTTTTCAGGCTTGGGATCCTGTGCCAAAGAAACCCCATTTTTCAGGCTTGGGATCCTGTGCCAAAGAAACCCCATATGTCAGGCTTGGGATCCTGTGCCAAAGAAACCCTTTTTTTTTCCCGTGGCTGTTATTGCATGGCTATCGGGCGTGGCCTCCAGGCGATGAGGTTAACGGTTCTTTGAGAACTTGTAGTGGCACAGCCACCATGGACCAACGCAATATTAATTTTATGTTGTAAGTTAGAAAATGTATCTTTTAGCCTTTAACAAGGTAAGCTTACAGCACTACTTCAGGCTTGGGATCCTGTAGCAAAGAAACCCCATTTTTTAGGCTTCGTAACCTGTGGCGAAGATACCCCATTTTTCAGGCTTGGGACCCTGTGACAAAGAGACCCCATTTTTCAGGCTTAAGACCCTGTAGCGAAGAGACCCCATTTTTCAGGATTCGGACCCTGTGGCGTAGAGACCACATTTTTCAGGGTTCGGAACCCGTGGCGAAGATACCCCATTTTTCAGGCTTGGGACCCTGTGGCAAAGAGACCTAATTTTTCAGGGTTCGGAACCTGTGGCAAAGATACCCCATTTTTCAGGCTTCGGACCCTGTGGCAAAGAGACAACCCATTTTTCAGGCTTGGGACCCTGTGGCAAAGAGACAACCCATTCTTCAGGCTTGGAACCCTGTGGGAAAGAGACCCCATTTTTCAGGCTTCGGACCCTGTTGCGAAGAGACCCCATTTTTTAGGGTTCGGACCCTGTGGCGTAGACAACCCATTTTTCAGGCTTGGGATCCTGTGCCAAAGAGACCCATTTTTCAGGCTTGGGATCCTGTGCCAAAGAAACCCCATTTTTCAGGCTTGGGATCCTGTGCCAAAGAAACCCCATATGTCAGGCTTGGGATCCTGTGCCAAAGAAACCCCTTTTTTACCCGTGGCTGTTATTGCATGGCTATCGGGCGTGGCCTCCAGGCGATGAGGTTACCGGTTCTTTGAGAACTGGTAGTGGCACAGCCACCATGGACCAACGCAATATTAATTTTATGTTGTAAGTTAGAAAATGTATCTTTTAGCCTTTAACAAGGTAAGCTTACAGCACTACTTCAGGCTTGGGATCCTGTAGCAAAGAAACCCCATTTTTTAGGCTTCGGAACCTGTGGCGAAGATACCCCATTTTTCAGGCTTGGGACCCTGTGACAAAGAGACCCCATTTTTTAGGCTTCAGACCCTGTAGCGAAGAGACCCCATTTTTCAGGATTCGGACCCTGTGGCGTAGAGACCACATTTTTCAGGGTTCGGAACCTGTGGCGAAGATACCCCATTTTTCAGGCTTGGGACCCTGTGGCAAAGAGACCTAATTTTTCAGGGTTCGGAACCTGTGGCAAAGATACCCCATTTTTCAGGCTTCGGACCCTGTGGCAAAGAGACAACCCATTTTTCAGGCTTGGGACCCTGTGGCAAAGAGACAACCCATTTTTCAGGCTTGGAACCCTGTGGCAAAGAGACCCCATTTTTCAGGCTTCGGACCCTGTAGCGAAGAGACACAATTTTTTAGGGTTCGGACCCTGTGGCGTAGACAACCCATTTTTCAGGCTTGGGATCCTGTGCCAAAGAGACCCCATTTTTCAGGCTTGGGATCCTGTGCCAAAGAAACCCCATTTTTCAGGCTTGGGATCCTGTGCCAAAGAAACCCCATATGTCAGGCTTGGGATCCTGTGCCAAAGAAACCCCTTTTTTACCCGTGGCTGTTATTGCATGGCTATCGGGCATGGCCTCCAGGCGATGAGGTTACCGGTTCTTTGAGAACTGGTAGTGGCACAGCCACCATGGACCAACGCAATATTAATTTTATGTTGTAAGTTAGAAAATGTATCTTTTAGCCTTTAACAAGGTAAGCTTACAGCACTACTTCAGGCTTGGGATCCTGTAGCAAAGAAACCCCATTTTTTAGGCTTTGGAACCTGTGGCGAAGATACCCCATTTTTCAGGCTTGGGACCCTGTGACAAAGAGACCCCATTTTTTAGGCTTCAGACCCTGTAGCGAAGAGACCCCATTTTTCAGGATTCGGACCCTGTGGCGTAGAGACCACATTTTTCAGGGTTCGGAACCTGTGGCGAAGATACCCCATTTTTCAGGCTTGGGACCCTGTGGCAAAGAGACCTAATTTTTCAGGGTTCGGAACCTGTGGCAAAGATACCCCATTTTTCAGGCTTCGGACCCTGTGGCAAAGAGACAACCCATTTTTCAGGCTTGGGACCCTGTGGCAAAGAGACAACCCATTTTTCAGGCTTGGAACCCTGTGGCAAAGAGACCCCATTTTTCAGGCTTCGGACCCTGTAGCGAAGAGACCCCATTTTTTAGGGTTCGGACCCTGTGGCGTAGACAACCCTATTTTTCAGGCTTGGGATCCTGTGCCAAAGAGACCCCATTTTTCAGGCTTGGGATCCTGTGCCAAAGAAACCCCATTTTTCAGGCTTGGGATCCTGTGCCAAAGAAACCCCATATGTAAGGCTTGGGATCCTGTGCCAAAGAGTCCCTATTTTTCAGGCTTGGGATCCTGTGCCAAAGAAACCCCATATGTCAGGCTTGGGATCCTGTGCCAAAGAAACCCTTTTTTTACCCGTGGCTGTTATTGCATGGCTATCGGGCGTGGCCTCCAGGCGATGAGGTTACCGGTTCTTTGAGAACTGGTAGTGGCACAGCCACCATGGACCAACGCAATATTAATTTTATGTTGTAAGTTAGAAAATGTATCTTTTAGCCTTTAACAAGGTAAGCTTACAGCACTACTTCAGGCTTGGGATCCTGTAGCAAAGAAACCCCATTTTTTAGGCTTTGGAACCTGTGGCGAAGATACCCCATTTTTCAGGCTTGGGACCCTGTGACAAAGAGACTCCATTTTTCAGGCTTCAGACCCTGTAGCGAAGAGACCCCATTTTTCAGGCTTGGGACCCTGTGACAAAGAGACCCCATTTTTCAGGCTTAAGACCCTGTAGCGAAGAGACCCCATTTTTCAGGATTCGGACCCTGTGGCGTAGAGACCACATTTTTCAGGGTTCGGAACCTGTGGCGAAGATACCCCATTTTTCAGGCTTGGGACCCTGTGGCAAAGAGACCTAATTTTTCAGGGTTCGGAACCTGTGGCAAAGATATCCCATTTTTCAGGCTTTGGACCCTGTGGCAAAGAGACAACCCATTTTTCAGGCTTGGGACCCTGTGGCAAAGAGACAACCCATTTTTCAGGCTTGGAACCCTGTGGGAAAGAGACCCCATTTTTCAGGCTTCGGACCCTGTTGCGAAGAGACCCCATTTTTTAGGGTTCGGACCCTGTGGCGTAGACAACCCATTTTTCAGGCTTGGGATCCTGTGCCAAAGAGACCCCATTTTTCAGGCTTGGGATCCTGTGCCAAAGAAACCCCATTTTTCAGGCTTGGGATCCTGTGCCAAAGAAACCCCATATGTCAGGCTTGGGATCCTGTGCCAAAGAAACCCCTTTTTTACCCGTGGCTGTTATTGCATGGCTATCGGGCGTGGCCTCCAGGCGATGAGGTTACCGGTTCTTTGAGAACTGGTAGTGGCACAGCCACCATGGACCAACGCAATATTAATTTTATGTTGTAAGTTAGAAAATGTATCTTTTAGCCTTTAACAAGGTAAGCTTACAGCACTACTTCAGGCTTGGGATCCTGTAGCAAAGAAACCCCATTTTTTAGGCTTCGGAACCTGTGGCGAAGATACCCCATTTTTCAGGCTTGGGACCCTGTGACAAAGAGACCCCATTTTTCAGGCTTCAGACCCTGTAGCGAAGAGACCCCATTTTTCAGGGTTCGGACCCTGTGGCGTAGAGACCACATTTTTCAGGGTTCGGAACCTTTGGCGAAGATACCCCATTTTTCAGGCTTGGGACCCTGTGGCAAAGAGACCTAATTTTTCAGGGTTCGGAACCTGTGGCAAAGATACCCCATTTTTCAGGCTTCGGACCCTGTGGCAAAGAGACAACCCATTTTTCAGGCTTGGGACCCTGTGGCAAAGAGACAACCCATTTTTCAGGCTTGGAACCCTGTGGGAAAGAGACCCCATTTTTCAGGCTTCGGACCCTGTAGCGAAGAGACCCCATTTTTTAGGGTTTGGACCCTGTGGCGTAGACAACCCATTTTTCAGGCTTGGGATCCTGTGCCAAAGAGACCCTATTTTTCAGGCTTGGGATCCTGTGCCAAAGAAACCCCATATGTCAGGCTTGGGATCCTGTGCCAAAGAAACCCTTTTTTTTACCCGTGGCTGTTATTGCATGGCTATCGGGCGTGGCCTCCAGGCGATGAGGTTACCGGTTCTTTGAGAACTGGTAGTGGCACAGCCACCATGGACCAACGCAATATTAATTTTATGTTGTAAGTTAGAAAATGTATCTTTTAGCCTTTAACAAGGTAAGCTTACAGCACTACTTCAGGCTTGGGATCCTGTAGCAAAGAAACCCCATTTTTTAGGCTTCGGAACCTGTGGCGAAGATACCCCATTTTTCAGGCTTGGGACCCTGTGACAAAGAGACCCCATTTTTCAGGCTTAAGACCCTGTAGCGAAGAGACCCCATTTTTCAGCATTCGGACCCTGTGGCGTAGAGACCACATTTTTCAGGGTTCGGAACCTGTGGCGAAGATACCCCATTTTTCAGGCTTGGGACCCTGTGGCAAAGAGACCTAATTTTTCAGGGTTCGGAACCTGTGGCAAAGATACCCCATTTTTCAGTCTTCGGACCCTGTGGCAAAGAGACAACCCATTTTTCAGGCTTGGGACCCTGTGGCAAAGAGACAACCCATTTTTCAGGCTTGGAACCCTGTGGTAAAGAGACCCCATTTTTCAGGCTTCGGACCCTGTAGCGAAGAGACACTATTTTTTAGGGTTCGGACCCTGTGGCGTAGACAACCCATTTTTCAGGTTCGGGATCCTGTGCCAAAGAGACCCTATTTTTCAGGCTTGGGATCCTGTGCCAAAGAAACCCCATTTTTCAGGCTTGGGATCCTGTGCCAAAGAAACCCCATATGTCAGGCTTGGGATCCTGTGCCAAAGCAACCCTTTTTTTACCCGTGGCTGTTATTGCATGGCTAATGGGCGTGGCCTCCAGGCGATGAGGTTACCGGTTCTTTGAGAACTGGTAGTGGCACAGCCACCATGGACCAACGCAATATTAATTTTATGTTGTAAGTTAGAAAATGTATCTTTTAGCCTTTAACAAGGTAAGCTTACAGCACTACTTCAGGCTTGGGATCCTGTAGCAAAGAAACCCCATTTTTTAGGCTTCGGAACCTGTGGCGAAGATACCCCATTTTTCAGGCTTGGGACCCTGTGACAAAGAGACCCCATTTTTCAGGCTTAAGACCCTGTAGCGAAGAGACCCCATTTTTCAGGATTCGGACCCTGTGGCGTAGAGACCACATTTTTCAGGGTTCGGAACCTGTGGCGAAGATACCCCATTTTTCAGGCTTGGGACCCTGTGGCAAAAAGACCTAATTTTTCAGGGTTCGGAACCTGTGGCAAAGATACCCCATTTTTCAGGCTTTGGACCCTGTGGCAAAGAGACAACCCATTTTTCAGGCTTGGGACCCTGTGGCAAAGAGACAACCCATTTTTCAGGCTTGGAACCCTGTGGCAAAGAGACCCCATTTTTCAGGCTTCGGACCCTGTAGCGAAGAGACCCCATTTTTTAGGGTTCGGACCCTGTGGCGTAGACAACCCATTTTTCAGGCTTGGGATCCTGTGCCAAAGAGACCCCATTTTTCAGGCTTGGGATCCTGTGCCAAAGAAACCCCATTTTTCAGGCTTGGGATCCTGTACCAAAGAAACCCCATATGTCAGGCTTGGGATCCTGTGCCAAAGAAACCCCTTTTTTACCCGTGGCTGTTATTGCATGGCTATCGGGCGTGGCCTCCAGGCGATGAGGTTACCGGTTCTTTGAGAACTGGTAGTGGCACAGCCACCATGGACCAACGCAATATTAATTTTATGTTGTAAGTTAGAAAATGTATCTTTTAGCCTTTAACAAGGTAAGCTTACAGCACTACTTCAGGCTTGGGATCCTGTAGCAAAGAAACCCCATTTTTTTAGGCTTCGGAACCTGTGGCGAAGATACCCCATTTTTCAGGCTTGGGACCCTGTGACAAAGAGTCCCCATTTTTCAGGCTTCAGACCCTGTAGCGAAGAGACCCCATTTTTCAGGATTCGGACCCTGTGGCGTAGAGACCACATTTTTCAGGGTTCGGAACCTGTGGCGAAGATACCTCATTTTTCAGGCTTGGGACCCTGTGGCAAAGAGACCTAATTTTTCAGGGTTCGGAACCCTGTGGCAAAGAGACCCCATTTTTCAGGCTTCGGACCCTGTAGCGAAGAGACCCCATTTTTTAGGGTTTGGACCCTGTGGCGTAGACAACCCATTTTTCAGGCTTGGGATCCTGTGCCAAAGAGACCCCATTTTTCAGGCTTGGGATCCTGTGCCAAAGAAACCCCATATGTCAGGCTTGGGATCCTGTGCCAAAGAAACCCCTTTTTTACCCGTGGCTGTTATTGCATGGCTATTGGGCGTTTCCTCCAGGCGATGAGGTTACCGGTTCTTTGAGAACTGGTAGTGGCACAGCCACCATGGACCAACGCAATATTAATTTTATGTTGTAAGTTAGAAAATGTATCTTTTAGCCTTTAACAAGGTAAGCTTACAGCACTACTTCAGGCTTGGGATCCTGTAGCTAAGAAACCCCATTTTTTAGGCTTCGGAACCTGTGGCGAAGATACCCCATTTTTCATGCTTGGGACCCTGTGACAAAGAGACCCCATTTTTCAGGCTTCAGACCCTGTAGCAAAGAGACCCCATTTTTCAGGATTCGGACCCTGTGGCGTAGAGACCACATTTTTCAGGCTTCGGAACCTGTGGCGAAGATACCCCATTTTTCAGGCTTGGGACCCTGTGGCAAAGAGACCTAATTTTTCAGGGTTCGGAACCTGTGGCAAAGATACCCATTTTTCAGGCTTCGGACCCTGTGGCAAATAGAAAACCCATTTTTCAGGCTTGGGACCCTGTGGCAAAGAGACAACCCATTTTTCAGGCTTGGAACCCTGTGGCAAAGAGACCCCATTTTTCAGGCTTCGGACCCTGTAGCGAAGAGACCCCATTTTTTAGGGTTCGGACCCTGTGGCGTAGACAACCCATTTTTCAGGCTTGGGATCCTGTACCAAAGAGACCCCATTTTTCAGGCTTGGGATCCTGTGCCAAAGAAACCCATTTTTCAGGCTTGGGATCCTGTGCCAAAGAAACCCCATATGTCAGGCTTGGGATCCTGTGCCAAAGAAACCCCTTTTTTACCCGTGGCTGTTATTGCATGGCTATCGGGCATGGCCTCCAGGCGATGAGGTTACCGGTTCTTTGAGAACTGGTAGTGGCACTGCCACCATGGACCAACGCAATATTAATTTTATGTTGTAAGTTAGAAAATGTATCTTTTAGCCTTTAACAAGGTAAGCTTACAGTACTACTTCAGGCTTGGGATCCTGTAGCAAAGAAACCCCATTTTTTAGGCTTTGGAACCTGTGGCGAAGATACCCCATTTTTCAGGCTTGGGACCCTGTGACAAAGAGACTCCATTTTTCAGGCTTCAGACCCTGTAGCGAAGAGACCCCATTTTTCAGGGTTCGGACCCTGTGGCGTAGAGACCACATTTTTCAGGGTTCGGAACCTTTGGCGAAGATACCCCATTTTTCAGGCTTGGGACCCTGTGGCAAAGAGACCTAATTTTTCAGGGTTCGGAACCTGTGGCAAAGATACCCCATTTTTCAGGCTTCGGACCCTATGGCAAAGAGACAACCCATTTTTCAGGCTTGGGACCCCGTGGCAAAGAGACAACCCATTTTTCAGGCTTGGAACCCTGTGGGAAAGAGACCCAATTTTTCAGGCTTCGGACCTTGTAGCGAAGAGACCCCATTTTTTAAGGGTTTGGACCCTGTGGCGTAGACAACCCATTTTTCAGGCTTGGGATCCTGTGCCAAAGAGACCCCATTTTTCAGGCTTGGGATCCTGTGCCAAAGAAACCCCATTTTTCAGGCTTGGGATCCTGTGCCAAAGAAACCCCATATGTCAGGCTTGGGATCCTGTGCCAAAGAAACCCCTTTTTTACCCGTGGCTGTTATTGCATGGCTATCGGGCGTGGCCTCCAGGCGATGAGGTTACCGGTTCTTTGAGAACTGGTAGTGGCACAGCCACCATGGACCAACGCAATATTAATTTTATGTAGTAAGTTAGAAAATGTATCTTTTAGCCTTTAACAAGGTAAGCTTACAGCACTACTTCAGGCTTGGGATCCTGTAGCAAAGAAACCCCATTTTTTAGGCTTCGGAACCTGTGGCGAAGATACCCCATTTTTCAGGCTTGGGACCCTGTGACAAAGAGACCCCATTTTTCAGGCTTAAGACCCTGTAGCGAAGAGACCCAATTTTTCAGGATTCGGACCCTGTGGCGTAGAGACCACATTTTTCAGGGTTCGGAACCTGTGGCGAAGATACCCCATTTTTCAGGCTTGGGACCCTGTGGCAAAGAGACCTAATTTTTCAGGGTTCGGAACCTGTGGCAAAGATACCCCATTTTTTAGGCTTCGGACCCTGTGGCAAAGAGACAACCCATTTTTCAGGCTTGGAACCCTGTGGGAAAGAGACCCAATTTTTCAGGCTTCGGACCCTGTAGCGAAGAGACCCCATTTTTTAGGGTTCCGACCCTGTGGCGTAGACAACCCATTTTTCAGGCTTGGGATCCTGTGCCAAAGAGACCCCATTTTTCAGGCTTGGGATCCTGTGCCAAAGAAACCCCATTTTTCAGGCTTGGGATCCTGTGCCAAAGAAACCCCATATGTCAGGCTTGGGATCCTGTGCCAAAGAAACCCCTTTTTTACCCGTGGCTGTTATTGCATGGCTATCGGGCATGGCCTCCAGGCGATGAGGTTACCGGTTCTTTGAGAACTGGTAGTGGCACAGCCACCATGGACCAACGCAATATTAATTTTATGTTGTAAGTTAGAAAATGTATCTTTTAGCCTTTAACAAGGTAAGCTTACAGCACTACTTCAGGCTTGGGATCCTGTAGCAAAGAAACCCCATTTTTTTAGGCTTCGGAACCTGTGGCGAAGATACCCCATTTTTCAGGCTTGGGACCCTGTGACAAAGAGACCCCATTTTTCAGGCTTCAGACCCTGTAGCGAAGAGACCCCATTTTTCAGGATTCGGACCCTGTGGCGTAGAGACCACATTTTTCAGGGTTCGGAACCTGTGGCGAAGATAACTCATTTTTCAGGCTTGGGACCCTGTGGCAAAGAGACCTAATTTTTCAGGGTTCGGAACCCTGTGGCAAAGAGACCCCATTTTTCAGGCTTCGGACCCTGTAGCGAAGAGACCCCATTTTTTAGGGTTCGGACCCTGTGGCATAGACAACCCATTTTTCAGGCTTGGGATCCTTTGCCAAAGAGACCCCATTTTTCAGGCTTGGGATCCTGTGCCAAAGAAACCCCATTTTTCAGGCTTGGGATCCTGTGCCAAAGAAACCCCATATGTCAGTCTTGGGATCCTGTGCCAAAGAAACCCCTTTTTTACCCGTGGCTGTTATTGCATGGCTATCGGGCGTGGCCTCCAGGCGATGAGGTTACCGGTTCTTTGAGAACTGGTAGTGGCACAGCCACCATGGACCAACGCAATATTAATTTTATGTTGTAAGTTAGAAAATGTATCTTTTAGCCTTTAACAAGGTAAGCTTACAGCACTACTTCAGGCTTGGGATCCTGTAGCAAAGAAACCCCATTTTTTAGGCTTCGGAACCTGTGGCGAAGATACCCCATTTTTCAGGCTTGGGACCCTGTGACAAAGAGACTCCATTTTTCAGGCTTCAGACCCTGTAGCGAAGAGACCCCATTTTTCAGGGTTCGGACCCTGTGGCGTAGAGACCACATTTTTCAGGGTTCGGAACCTGTGGCGAAGATACCCCATTTTTCAGGCTTGGGACCCTGTGGCAAAGAGACCTAATTTTTAAGGGTTCGGAACCTGTGGCAAAGATACCCCATTTTTCAGGCTTCGGACCCTGTGGCAAAGAGACAACCCATTTTTCAGGCTTGGGACCCTGTGGCAAAGAGACAACCCATTTTTCAGGCTTGGAACCCTGTAGCAAAGAGACCCCATTTATCAGGCTTTGGACCCTGTAGCGAAGAGACCCCATTTTTTAGGGTTCGGACCCTGTGGCGTAGACAACCCATTTTTCAGGCTTGGGATCCTGTGCCAAAGAGACCCTATTTTTCAGGCTTGGGATCCTGTGCCAAAGAAACCCCATTTTTCAGGCTTGGGATCCTGTGCCAAAGAAACCCCATATGTCAGGCTTGGGATCCTGTGCCAAAGAAACCCCATATGTCAGGCTTGGGATCCTGTGCCAAAGAAACCCCTTTTTTACCCGTGGCTGTTATTACATGGCTATCGGGCGTGGCCTCCGGGCGATGAGGTTACCGGTTCTTTGAGAACTGGTAGTGACACAGCCACCATGGACCAACGCAATATTAATTTTATGTTGTAAGTTAGAAAATTTATCTTTTAGCCTTTAACAAGGTAAGCTTACAGCACTACTTCAGGCTTGGGATCCTGTAGCAAAGAAACCCAATTTTTTAGGGTTCGGAACCTGTGGCGAAGATACCCCATTTTTCAGGCTTGGGACCCTGTGACAAAGAGACTCCATTTTTCAGGCTTCAGACCCTGTAGCGAAGAGACCCCATTTTTCAGGGTTCGGACCCTGTGGCAAAGAGACAACCCATTTTTCAGGCTTGGGACCCTGTGGCAAAGAGACAACCCATTTTTCAGGCTTGGAACCCTGTGGCAAAGAGACCCCATTTTTCAGGCTTCGGACCCTGTAGCGAAGAGACCCCATTTTTTAGGGTTCGGACCCTGTGGCGTAGACAACCCATTTTTCAGGCTTGGGATCCTGTGCCAAAGAGACCCCATTTTTCAGGCTTGGGATCCTGTGCCAAAGAAACCCAATTTTTCAGGCTTGGGATCCTGTACCAAAGAAACCCCATATGTCAGGCTTGGGATCCTGTGCCAAAGAAACCCCTTTTTTACCCGTGGCTGTTATTGCATGGCTATCGGGCGTGGCCTCCAGGCGATGAGGTTACCGGTTCTTTGAGAACTGGTAGTGGCACAGCCACCATGGACCAACGCAATATTAATTTTATGTTGTAAGTTAGAAAATGTATCTTTTAGCCTTTAACAAGGTAAGCTTACAGCACTACTTCAGGCTTGGGATCCTGTAGCAAAGAAACCCCATTTTTTTAGGCTTCGGAACCTGTGGCGAAGATACCCCATTTTTCAGGCTTGGGACCCTGTGACAAAGAGTCCCCATTTTTCAGGCTTCAGACCCTGTAGCGAAGAGACCCCATTTTTCAGGATTCGGACCCTGTGGCGTAGAGACCACATTTTTCAGGGTTCGGAACCTGTGGCGAAGATACCTCATTTTTCAGGCTTGGGACCCTGTGGCAAAGAGACCTAATTTTTCAGGGTTCGGAACCCTGTGGCAAAGAGACCCCATTTTTCAGGCTTCGGACCCTGTAGCGAAGAGACCCCATTTTTTAGGGTTTGGACCCTGTGGCGTAGACAACCCATTTTTCAGGCTTGGGATCCTGTGCCAAAGAGACCCCATTTTTCAGGCTTGGGATCCTGTGCCAAAGAAACCCCATATGTCAGGCTTGGGATCCTGTGCCAAAGAAACCCCTTTTTTACCCGTGGCTGTTATTGCATGGCTATTGGGCGTTTCCTCCAGGCGATGAGGTTACCGGTTCTTTGAGAACTGGTAGTGGCACAGCCACCATGGACCAACGCAATATTAATTTTATGTTGTAAGTTAGAAAATGTATCTTTTAGCCTTTAACAAGGTAAGCTTACAGCACTACTTCAGGCTTGGGATCCTGTAGCTAAGAAACCCCATTTTTTAGGCTTCGGAACCTGTGGCGAAGATACCCCATTTTTCATGCTTGGGACCCTGTGACAAAGAGACCCCATTTTTCAGGCTTCAGACCCTGTAGCGAAGAGACCCCATTTTTCAGGATTCGGACCCTGTGGCGTAGAGACCACATTTTTCAGGCTTCGGAACCTGTGGCGAAGATACCCCATTTTTCAGGCTTGGGACCCTGTGGCAAAGAGACCTAATTTTTCAGGGTTCGGAACCTGTGGCAAAGATACCCATTTTTCAGGCTTCGGACCCTGTGGCAAATAGAAAACCCATTTTTCAGGCTTGGGACCCTGTGGCAAAGAGACAACCCATTTTTCAGGCTTGGAACCCTGTGGCAAAGAGACCCCATTTTTCAGGCTTCGGACCCTGTAGCGAAGAGACCCCATTTTTTAGGGTTCGGACCCTGTGGCGTAGACAACCCATTTTTCAGGCTTGGGATCCTGTACCAAAGAGACCCCATTTTTCAGGCTTGGGATCCTGTGCCAAAGAAACCCATTTTTCAGGCTTGGGATCCTGTGCCAAAGAAACCCCATATGTCAGGCTTGGGATCCTGTGCCAAAGAAACCCCTTTTTTACCCGTGGCTGTTATTGCATGGCTATCGGGCATGGCCTCCAGGCGATGAGGTTACCGGTTCTTTGAGAACTGGTAGTGGCACTGCCACCATGGACCAACGCAATATTAATTTTATGTTGTAAGTTAGAAAATGTATCTTTTAGCCTTTAACAAGGTAAGCTTACAGTACTACTTCAGGCTTGGGATCCTGTAGCAAAGAAACCCCATTTTTTAGGCTTTGGAACCTGTGGCGAAGATACCCCATTTTTCAGGCTTGGGACCCTGTGACAAAGAGACTCCATTTTTCAGGCTTCAGACCCTGTAGCGAAGAGACCCCATTTTCAGGGTTCGGACCCTGTGGCGTAGAGACCACATTTTTCAGGGTTCGGAACCTTTGGCGAAGATACCCCATTTTTCAGGCTTGGGACCCTGTGGCAAAGAGACCTAATTTTTCAGGGTTCGGAACCTGTGGCAAAGATACCCCATTTTTCAGGCTTCTGACCCTATGGCAAAGAGACAACCCATTTTTCAGGCTTGGGACCCCGTGGCAAAGAGACAACCCATTTTTCAGGCTTGGAACCCTGTGGGAAAGAGACCCAATTTTTCAGGCTTCGGACCTTGTAGCGAAGAGACCCCATTTTTTAGGGTTTGGACCCTGTGGCGTAGACAACCCATTTTTCAGGCTTGGGATCCTGTGCCAAAGAGACCCCATTTTTCAGGCTTGGGATCCTGTGCCAAAGAAACCCCATTTTTCAGGCTTGGGATCCTGTGCCAAAGAAACCCCATATGTCAGGCTTGGGATCCTGTGCCAAAGAAACCCCTTTTTTACCCGTGGCTGTTATTGCATGGCTATCGGGCGTGGCCTCCAGGCGATGAGGTTACCGGTTCTTTGAGAACTGGTAGTGGCACAGCCACCATGGACCAACGCAATATTAATTTTATGTTGTAAGTTAGAAAATGTATCTTTTAGCCTTTAACAAGGTAAGCTTACAGCACTACTTCAGGCTTGGGATCCTGTAGCAAAGAAACCCCATTTTTTAGGCTTCGGAACCTGTGGCGAAGATACCCCATTTTTCAGGCTTGGGACCCTGTGACAAAGAGACCCCATTTTTCAGGCTTAAGACCCTGTAGCGAAGAGACCCCATTTTTCAGGATTCGGACCCTGTGGCGTAGAGACCACATTTTTCAGGGTTCGGAACCTGTGGCGAAGATACCCCATTTTTCAGGCTTGGGACCCTGTGGCAAAGAGACCTAATTTTTCAGGGTTCGGAACCTGTGGCAAAGATACCCCATTTTTTAGGCTTCGGACCCTGTGGCAAAGAGACAACCCATTTTTCAGGCTTGGAACCCTGTGGGAAAGAGACCCAATTTTTCAGGCTTCGGACCCTGTAGCGAAGAGACCCCATTTTTTAGGGTTCCGACCCTGTGGCGTAGACAACCCATTTTTCAGGCTTGGGATCCTGTGCCAAAGAGACCCCATTTTTCAGGCTTGGGATCCTGTGCCAAAGAAACCCCATTTTTCAGGCTTGGGATCCTGTGCCAAAGAAACCCCATATGTCAGGCTTGGGATCCTGTGCCAAAGAAACCCCTTTTTTACCCGTGGCTGTTATTGCATGGCTATCGGGCATGGCCTCCAGGCGATGAGGTTACCGGTTCTTTGAGAACTGGTAGTGGCACAGCCACCATGGACCAACGCAATATTAATTTTATGTTGTAAGTTAGAAAATGTATCTTTTAGCCTTTAACAAGGTAAGCTTACAGCACTACTTCAGGCTTGGGATCCTGTAGCAAAGAAACCCCATTTTTTTAGGCTTCGGAACCTGTGGCGAAGATACCCCATTTTTCAGGCTTGGGACCCTGTGACAAAGAGACCCCATTTTTCAGGCTTCAGACCCTGTAGCGAAGAGACCCCATTTTTCAGGATTCGGACCCTGTGGCGTAGAGACCACATTTTTCAGGGTTCGGAACCTGTGGCGAAGATACCTCATTTTTCAGGCTTGGGACCCTGTGGCAAAGAGACCTAATTTTTCAGGGTTCGGAACCCTGTGGCAAAGAGACCCCATTTTTCAGGCTTCGGACCCTGTAGCGAAGAGACCCCATTTTTTAGGGTTCGGACCCTGTGGCATAGACAACCCATTTTTCAGGCTTGGGATCCTTTGCCAAAGAGACCCCATTTTTCAGGCTTGGGATCCTGTGCCAAAGAAACCCCATTTTTCAGGCTTGGGATCCTGTGCCAAAGAAACCCCATATGTCAGTCTTGGGATCCTGTGCCAAAGAAACCCCTTTTTTACCCGTGGCTGTTATTGCATGGCTATCGGGCGTGGCCTCCAGGCGATGAGGTTACCGGTTCTTTGAGAACTGGTAGTGGCACAGCCACCATGGACCAACGCAATATTAATTTTATGTTGTAAGTTAGAAAATGTATCTTTTAGCCTTTAACAAGGTAAGCTTACAGCACTACTTCAGGCTTGGGATCCTGTAGCAAAGAAACCCCATTTTTTAGGCTTCGGAACCTGTGGCGAAGATACCCCATTTTTCAGGCTTGGGACCCTGTGACAAAGAGACTCCATTTTTCAGGCTTCAGACCCTGTAGCGAAGAGACCCCATTTTTCAGGGTTCGGACCCTGTGGCGTAGAGACCACATTTTTCAGGGTTCGGAACCTGTGGCGAAGATACCCCATTTTTCAGGCTTGGGACCCTGTGGCAAAGAGACCTAATTTTTAAGGGTTCGGAACCTGTGGCAAAGATACCCCATTTTTCAGGCTTCGGACCCTGTGGCAAAGAGACAACCCATTTTTCAGGCTTGGGACCCTGTGGCAAAGAGACAACCCATTTTTCAGGCTTGGAACCCTGTAGCAAAGAGACCCCATTTATCAGGCTTTGGACCCTGTAGCGAAGAGACCCCATTTTTTAGGGTTCGGACCCTGTGGCGTAGACAACCCATTTTTCAGGCTTGGGATCCTGTGCCAAAGAGACCCTATTTTTCAGGCTTGGGATCCTGTGCCAAAGAAACCCCATTTTTCAGGCTTGGGATCCTGTGCCAAAGAAACCCCATATGTCAGGCTTGGGATCCTGTGCCAAAGAAACCCCATATGTCAGGCTTGGGATCCTGTGCCAAAGAAACCCCTTTTTTACCCGTGGCTGTTATTACATGGCTATCGGGCGTGGCCTCCGGGCGATGAGGTTACCGGTTCTTTGAGAACTGGTAGTGACACAGCCACCATGGACCAACGCAATATTAATTTTATGTTGTAAGTTAGAAAATTTATCTTTTAGCCTTTAACAAGGTAAGCTTACAGCACTACTTCAGGCTTGGGATCCTGTAGCAAAGAAACCCAATTTTTTAGGGTTCGGAACCTGTGGCGAAGATACCCCATTTTTCAGGCTTGGGACCCTGTGACAAAGAGACTCCATTTTTCAGGCTTCAGACCCTGTAGCGAAGAGACCCCATTTTTCAGGGTTCGGACCCTGTGGCAAAGAGACAACCCATTTTTCAGGCTTGGGACCCTGTGGCAAAGAGACAACCCATTTTTCAGGCTTGGAACCCTGTGGCAAAGAGACCCCATTTTTCAGGCTTCGGACCCTGTAGCGAAGAGACACTATTTTTTAGGGTTCGGACCCTTTGGCGTAGACAACCCATTTTTCAGGCTTGGGATCCTGTGCCAAAGAGACCCTATTTTTCAGGCTTGGGATCCTGTGCCAAAGAAACCCCATTTTTCAGGCTTGGGATCCTGTGCCAAAGAAACCCCATATGTCAGGCTTGGGATCCTGTGCCAAAGAAACCCCTTTTTTACCCGTGGCTGTTATTGCATGGCTATCGGGCGTGGCCTCCAGGCGATGAGGTTACCGGTTCTTTGAGAACTGGTAGTGGCACAGCCACCATGGACCAACGCAATATTAATTTTATGTTGTAAGTTAGAAAATTTATCTTTTAGCCTTTAACAAGGTAAGCTTACAGCACTACTTCAGGCTTGGGATCCTGTAGCAAAGAAACCCCATTTTTTAGGCTTCGGAACCTCCGGCGAATATACCCCATTTTTCAGGCTTGGGACCCTGTGACAAAGAGACTCCATTTTTCAGGCTTCAGACCATGTGGCGAAGATACCCCATTTTTAAGGCTTGGGACCCTGTGGCAAAGAGACCTAATTTTTAAGGGTTCGGAACCTGTGGCAAAGATACCCCATTTTTCAGGCTTCGGACCCTGTAGCAAAGAGACAACCCATTTTTCAGGCTTGGGACCCTATGGCAGAGAGACAACCCATTTTTCAGGCTTGGAACCCTGTAGCAAAGAGACCCCATTTATCAGGCTTTGGACCCTGTAGCGAAGAGACCCCATTTTTTAGGGTTCGGACCCTGTGGCGTAGACAACCCATTTTTCAGGCTTGGGATCCTGTGCCAAAGAGACCCTATTTTTCAGGCTTGGGATCCTGTGCCAAAGAAACCCCATTTTTCAGGCTTGGGATCCTGTGCCAAAGAAACCCCATATGTCAGGCTTGGGATCCTGTGCCAAAGAAACCCCTTTTTTACCCGTGGCTGTTATTGCATGGCTATCGGGCGTGGCCTCCGGGCGATGAGGTTACCGGTTCTTTGAGAACTGGTAGTGACACAGCCACCATGGACCAACGCAATATTAATTTAATGTTGTAAGTTAGAAAATGTAATGTATCTTTTAGCCTTTAACAAGGTAAGCTTACAGCACTACTTCAGGCTTGGGATCCTGTAGCAAAGAAGCCCCATTTTTTAGGGTTCGGAACCTGTGGCGAAGATATCCCATTTTTCAGGCTTGGGACCCTGTGACAAAGAAACTCCATTTTTCAGGTTTCAGACCCTGTAGCGAAGAGACCCCATTTTTCAGGGTTCGGACCCTGTGGCAAAGAGACAACTCATTTTTCAGGCTTGGGACCCTGTGGCAAAGAGACAACCCATTTTTCAGGCTTGGAACCCTGTGGCAAAGAGACCCCATTTTTCAGGCTTCGGACCCTGTAGCGAAGAGACACTATTTTTTAGGGTTCGGACCCTTTGGCTTAGACAACCCATTTTTCAGGCTTGGGATCCTGTGCCAAAGAGACCCTATTTTTCAGGCTTGGGATCCTGTGCCAAAGAAACCCCATTTTTCAGGCTTGGGATCCTGTGCCAAAGAAACCCCATATGTCAGGCTTGGGATCCTGTGCCAAAGAAACCCCTTTTTTACCCGTGGCTGTTATTGCATGGCTATCGGGCGTGGCCTCCAGGCGATGAGGTTACCGGTTCTTTGAGAACTGGTAGTGGCACAGCCACCATGGACCAACGCAATATTAATTTTATGTTGTAAGTTAGAAAATGTATCTTTTAGCCTTTAACAAGGTAAGCTTACAGCACTACTTCAGGCTTGGGATCCTGTAGCAAAGAAACCCCATTTTTTAGGCTTCGGAACCTGTGGCGAATATACCCCATTTTTCAGGCTTGGGACCCTGTGACAAAGAGACTCCATTTTTCAGGCTTCAGACCATGTAGCGAAGAGACCCATTTTTCAGGGTTCGGACCCTGTGGCATAGAGACCACATTTTTCAGGGTTCGGAACCTGTGGCGAAGATACCCCATTTTTCAGGCTTGGGACCCTGTGGCAAAGAGACCTAATTTTTAAGGGTTCGGAACCTGTGGCAAAGATACCCCATTTTTCAGGCTTCGGACCCTGTGGCAAAGAGACAACCCATTTTTCAGGCTTGGGACCCTGTGGCAAAGAGACAACCCATTTTTCAGGCTTGGAACCCTGTAGCAAAGAGACCCCCTTTTTCTGGCTTCGGACCCTGTAGCGAAGAGACCCCATTTTTTAGGGTTCGGACCCTGTGGCGTGGATAACCCATTTTTCAGGCTTGGGATCCTTTGCCAAAGCGACCCCATTTTTCAGGCTTGGGATCCTGTGCCAAAGAAACCCCATTTTTCAGGCTTGGGATCCTGTGCCAAAGAAACCCCATATGTCAGGCTTGGGATCCTGTGCCAAAGAAACCCCTTTTTTACCCGTGGCTGTTATTGCATGGCTATCGGGCGTGGCCTCCAGGCGATGAGGTTACCGGTTCTTTGAGAACTGGTAGTGGCACAGCCACCATGGACCAACGCAATATTAATTTTATGTTGTAAGTTAGAAAATGTATCTTTTAGCCTTTAACAAGGTAAGCTTACAGCACTACTTCAGGCTTGGGATCCTGTAGCAAAGAAACCCCACTTTTTAGGCTTCGGAACCTGTGGCGAATATACCCCATTTTTCAGGCTTGGGACCCTGTGACAAAGAGACTCCATTTTTCAGGCTTCAGACCCTGTAGCGAAGAGACCCCATTTTTCAGGGTTCGGACCCTGTGGCGTAGAGACCACATTTTTCAGGGTTCGGAACCTGTGGCGAAGATACCCCATTTTTCAGGCTTGGGACCCTGTGGCAAAGAGACCTAATTTTTAAGGGTTCGGAACCTGTGGCAAAGATACCCCATTTTTCAGGCTTCGGACCCTGTGGCAAAGAGACAACCCATTTTTCAGGCTTGGGACCCTGTGGCAAAGAGACAACCCATTTTTCAGGCTTGGAACCCTGTAGCAAAGAGACCCCATTTATCAGGCTTTGGACCCTGTAGCAAAGAGACCCCATTTTTTAGGGTTCGGACCCTGTGGCGTAGACAACCCATTTTTCAGGCTTGGGATCCTGTGCCAAAGAGACCCTATTTTTCAGGCTTGGGATCCTGTGCCAAAGAAACCCCATTTTTCAGGCTTGGGATCCTGTGCCAAAGAAACCCCATATGTCAGGCTTGGGATCCTGTGCCAAAGAAACCCCATATGTCAGGCTTGGGATCCTGTGCCAAAGAAACCCCTTTTTTACCCGTGGCTGTTATTACATGGCTATCGGGCGTGGCCTCCGGGCGATGAGGTTACCGGTTCTTTGAGAACTGGTAGTGACACAGCCACCATGGACCAACGCAATATTAATTTTATGTTGTAAGTTAGAAAATTTATCTTTTAGCCTTTAACAAGGTAAGCTTACAGCACTACTTCAGGCTTGGGATCCTGTAGCAAAGAAACCCAATTTTTTAGGGTTCGGAACCTGTGGCGAAGATACCCCATTTTTCAGGCTTGGGACCCTGTGACAAAGAGACTCCATTTTTCAGGCTTCAGACCCTGTAGCGAAGAGACCCCATTTTTCAGGGTTCGGACCCTGTGGCAAAGAGACAACCCATTTTTCAGGCTTGGGACCCTGTGGCAAAGAGACAACCCATTTTTCAGGCTTGGAACCCTGTGGCAAAGAGACCCCATTTTTCAGGCTTCGGACCCTGTAGCGAAGAGACACTATTTTTTAGGGTTCGGACCCTTTGGCGTAGACAACCCATTTTTCAGGCTTGGGATCCTGTGCCAAAGAGACCCTATTTTTCAGGCTTGGGATCCTGTGCCAAAGAAACCCCATTTTTCAGGCTTGGGATCCTGTGCCAAAGAAACCCCATATGTCAGGCTTGGGATCCTGTGCCAAAGAAACCCCTTTTTTACCCGTGGCTGTTATTGCATGGCTATCGGGCGTGGCCTCCAGGCGATGAGGTTACCGGTTCTTTGAGAACTGGTAGTGGCACAGCCACCATGGACCAACGCAATATTAATTTTATGTTGTAAGTTAGAAAATTTATCTTTTAGCCTTTAACAAGGTAAGCTTACAGCACTACTTCAGGCTTGGGATCCTGTAGCAAAGAAACCCCATTTTTTAGGCTTCGGAACCTCCGGCGAATATACCCCATTTTTCAGGCTTGGGACCCTGTGACAAAGAGACTCCATTTTTCAGGCTTCAGACCATGTGGCGAAGATACCCCATTTTTAAGGCTTGGGACCCTGTGGCAAAGAGACCTAATTTTTAAGGGTTCGGAACCTGTGGCAAAGATACCCCATTTTTCAGGCTTCGGACCCTGTGGCAAAGAGACAACCCATTTTTCAGGCTTGGGACCCTATGGCAAAGAGACAACCCATTTTTCAGGCTTGGAACCCTGTAGCAAAGAGACCCCATTTATCAGGCTTTGGACCCTGTAGCGAAGAGACCCCATTTTTTAGGGTTCGGACCCTGTGGCGTAGACAACCCATTTTTCAGGCTTGGGATCCTGTGCCAAAGAGACCCTATTTTTCAGGCTTGGGATCCTGTGCCAAAGAAACCCCATTTTTCAGGCTTGGGATCCTGTGCCAAAGAAACCCCATATGTCAGGCTTGGGATCCTGTGCCAAAGAAACCCCTTTTTTACCCGTGGCTGTTATTGCATGGCTATCGGGCGTGGCCTCCGGGCGATGAGGTTACCGGTTCTTTGAGAACTGGTAGTGACACAGCCACCATGGACCAACGCAATATTAATTTAATGTTGTAAGTTAGAAAATGTATCTTTTAGCCTTTAACAAGGTAAGCTTACAGCACTACTTCAGGCTTGGGATCCTGTAGCAAAGAAGCCCCATTTTTTAGGGTTCGGAACCTGTGGCGAAGATATCCCATTTTTCAGGCTTGGGACCCTGTGACAAAGAAACTCCATTTTTCAGGGTTCAGACCCTGTAGCGAAGAGACCCCATTTTTCAGGGTTCGGACCCTGTGGCAAAGAGACAACTCATTTTTCAGGCTTGGGACCCTGTGGCAAAGAGACAACCCATTTTTCAGGCTTGGAACCCTGTGGCAAAGAGACCCCATTTTTCAGGCTTCGGACCCTGTAGCGAAGAGACACTATTTTTTAGGGTTCGGACCCTTTGGCGTAGACAACCCATTTTTCAGGCTTGGGATCCTGTGCCAAAGAGACCCTATTTTTCAGGCTTGGGATCCTGTGCCAAAGAAACCCCATTTTTCAGGCTTGGGATCCTGTGCCAAAGAAACCCCATATGTCAGGCTTGGGATCCTGTGCCAAAGAAACCCCTTTTTTACCCGTGGCTGTTATTGCATGGCTATCGGGCGTGGCCTCCAGGCGATGAGGTTACCGGTTCTTTGAGAACTGGTAGTGGCACAGCCACCATGGACCAACGCAATATTAATTTTATGTTGTAAGTTAGAAAATTTATCTTTTAGCCTTTAACAAGGTAAGCTTACAGCACTACTTCAGGCTTGGGATCCTGTAGCAAAGAAACCCCATTTTTTAGGCTTCGGAACCTCCGGCGAATATACCCCATTTTTCAGGCTTGGGACCCTGTGACAAAGAGACTCCATTTTTCAGGCTTCAGACCATGTAGCGAAGAGACCCCATTTTTCAGGGTTCGGACCCTGTGGCGAAGATACCCCATTTTTAAGGCTTGGGACCCTGTGGCAAAGAGACCTAATTTTTAAGGGTTCGGAACCTGTGGCAAAGATACCCCATTTTTCAGGCTTCGGACCCTGTGGCAAAGAGACAACCCATTTTTCAGGCTTGGGACCCTATGGCAAAGAGACAACCCATTTTTCAGGCTTGGAACCCTGTAGCAAAGAGACCCCATTTATCAGGCTTTGGACCATGTAGCGAAGAGACCCCATTTTTCAGGCTTCGGACCCTGTAGCGAAGAGACACTATTTTTTAGGGTTCGGACCCTGTGGCGTAGACAACCCATTTTTCAGGCTTGGTATCCTGTGCCAAAGAGACCCTATTTTTCAGGCTTGGGATCCTGTGCCAAAGAAACCCCATTTTTTAGGCTTCGGAACCTGTGGCGAAGATACCCCGTTTTTCAGGCTTGGGACCCTGTGACAAAGAAGAGACACTATTTTTTAGGGTTCGGACCCTGTAGCGAAGATACCCCATTTTTCAGGCTTGGGACCCTGTGACAAAGAAGAGACACTATTTTTTAGGGTTCGGACCCTGTGGCGTAGACAACCCATTTTTCAGGCTTGGTATCCTGTGCCAAAGAGACCCTATTTTTCAGGCTTGGGATCCTGTGCCAAAGAAACCCAATTTTTCAGGCTTGGGATCCTGTGCCAAAGAAACCCCATATGTCAGGCTTGGGATCCTGTGCCAAAGAAACCCTTTTTTTATCCGTGGCTGTTATTGCATGGCTATCGGGCGTGGCCTCCAGGCGATGAGGTTACCGGTTCTTTGAGAACCACCATGGACCAACGCAATATTAATTTTATGTTGTAAGTTAGAAAATGTATCTTTTAGCCTTTAACAAGGTAAGCTTACAGCACTACTTCAGGCTTGGGATCCTGTAGCAAAGAAACCCCATTTTTTAGGCTTCGGAACCTGTGGCGAAGATACCCCATTTTTCAGGCTTGGGACCTTGTGACAAAGAGACCCCATTTTTCAGGCTTAAGACCCTGTAGCGAAGAGACCCCATTTTTCAGGATTCGGACCCTGTGGCGTAGAGACCACATTTTTCAGGGTTCGGAACCTGTGGCGAAGATACCCCATTTTTCAGGCTTGGGACCCTGTGGCAAAGAGACCTAATTTTTCAGGGTTCGGAACCTGTGGCAAAGATACCCCATTTTTCAGGCTTCGGACCCTGTGGCAAAGAGACAACCCATTTTTCAGGCTTGGGACCCTGTGGCAAAGAGACAACCCATTTTTCAGGCTTGGAACCCTGTGGGAAAGAGACCCCATTTTTCAGGCTTCGCACCCTGTTGCGAAGAGACCCCATTTTTTAGGGTTCGGACCCTGTGGCGTAGACAACTCATTTTTCAGGCTTGGGATCCTGTGCCAAAGAGACCCCATTTTTCAGGCTTGGGATCCTGTGCCAAAGAAACCCCATTTTTCAGGCTTGGGATCCTGTGCCAAAGAAACCCCATATGTCAGGCTTGGGATCCTGTGCCAAAGAAACCCCTTTTTTACCCGTGGCTGTTATTGCATGGCTATCGGGCGTGGCCTCCAGGCGATGAGGTTACCGGTTCTTTGAGAACTGGTAGTGGCACAGCCACCAAGGACCAACGCAATATTAATTTTATGTTGTAAGTTAGAAAATGTATCTTTTAGCCTTTAACAAGGTAAGCTTACAGCACTACTTCAGGCTTGGGATCCTGTAGCAAAGAAACCCCATTTTTTAGGCTTCGGAACCTGTGGCGAAGATACCCCATTTTTCAGGCTTAGGACCCTGTGGCAAAGAGACCTAATTTTTCAGGGTTCGGAACCTGTGGCAAAGATACCCCATTTTTCAGGCTTCGGACCCTGTGGCAAAGAGACAACCCATTTTTCAGGCTTGGAACCCTGTGGCAAAGAGACCCCATTTTTCAGGCTTCGGACCCTGTAGCGAAGAGACCCCATTTTTTAGGGTTCGGACCCTGTGGCATAGACAACCCATTTTTCAGGCTTGGGATCCTGTGCCAAAGAGACCCCATTTTTCAGGCTTGGGATCCTGTGCCAAAGAAACCCCATTTTTCAGGCTTGGGATCCTGTGCCAAAGAAACCCCATATGTCAGGCTTGGGATCCTGTGCCAAAGAAACCCCTTTTTTACCCGTGGCTGTTATTGCATGGCTATCGGGCATGGCCTCCAGGCGATGAGGTTACCGGTTCTTTGAGAACTGGTAGTGGCACAGCCACCATGGACCAACGCAATATTAATTTTATGTTGTAAGTTAGAAAATGTATCTTTTAGCCTTTAACAAGGTAAGCTTACAGCACTACTTCAGGCTTGGGATCCTGTAGCAAAGAAACCCCATTTTTTAGGCTTTGGAACCTGTGGCGAAGATACCCCATTTTTCAGGCTTGGGACCCTGTGACAAAGAGACTCCATTTTTCAGGCTTCAGACCCTGTAGCGAAGAGACCCCATTTTTCAGGGTTCGGACCCTGTGGCGTAGAGACCACATTTTTCAGGGTTCGGAACCTTTGGCGAAGATACCCCATTTTTCAGGCTTGGGACCCTGTGGCAAAGAGACCTAATTTTTCAGGGTTCGGAACCTGTGGCAAAGATACCCCATTTTTCAGGCTTCGGACCCTGTGGCAAAGAGACAACCCATTTTTCAGGCTTGGGACCCCGTGGCAAAGAGACAACCCATTTTTCAGGCTTGGAACCCTGTGGGAAAGAGACCCCATTTTTCAGGCTTCGGACCCTGTAGCGAAGAGACCCCATTTTTTAGGGTTTGGACCCTGTGGCGTAGACAACCCATTTTTCAGGCTTGGGATCCTGTGCCAAAGAGACCCCATTTTTCAGGCTTGGGATCCTGTGCCAAAGAAACCCCATTTTTCAGGCTTGGGATCCTGTGCCAAAGAAACCCCATATGTCAGGCTTGGGATCCTGTGCCAAAGAAACCCCTTTTTTACCCGTGGCTGTTATTGCATGGCTATCGGGCGTGGCCTCCAGGCGATGAGGTTACCGGTTCTTTGAGAACTGGTAGTGGCACAGCCACCATGGACCAACGCAATATTAATTTTATGTTGTAAGTTAGAAAATGTATATTTTAGCCTTTAACAAGGTAAGCTTACAGCACTACTTCAGGCTTGGGATCCTGTAGCAAAGAAACCCCATTTTTTAGGCTTCGGAACCTGTGGCGAAGATACCCCATTTTTCAGGATTCGGACCCTGTGACAAAGAGACCCCATTTTTCAGGCTTAAGACCCTGTAGCGAAGAGACCCCATTTTTCAGGATTCGGACCCTGTGGCGTAGAGACCACATTTTTCAGGGTTCGGAACCTGTGGCGAAGATACCCCATTTTTCAGGCTTGGGACCCTGTGGCAAAGAGACCTAATTTTTCAGGGTTCGGAACCTGTGGCAAAGATACCCCATTTTTTAGGCTTCGGACCCTGTGGCAAAGAGACAACTCATTTTTCAGGCTTGGGACCCTGTGGCAAAGAGACAACCCATTTTTCAGGCTTGGAACCCTGTGGGAAAGAGACCCAATTTTTCAGGCTTCGGACCCTGTAGCGAAGAGACCCCATTTTTTAGGGTTCGGACCCTGTGGCGTAGACAACCCATTTTTCAGGCTTGGGATCCTGTGCCAAAGAGACCCCATTTTTCAGGCTTGGGATCCTGTGCCAAAGAAACCCCATTTTTCAGGCTTGGGATCCTGTGCCAAAGAAACCCCATATGTCAGGCTTGGGATCCTGTGCCAAAGAGACCCCATTTTTCAGGGTTCGGACCCTGTGGCGTAGAGACCACATTTTTCAGGGTTCGGAACCTTTGGCGAAGATACCCCCATTTTTCAGGCTTGGGACCCTGTGGCAAAGAGACCTAATTTTTCAGGGTTCGGAACCTGTGGCAAAGATACCCCATTTTTCAGGCTTGGGACCCTGTGACAAAGAAGAGACACTATTTTTTAGGGTTCGGACCCTGTGGCGTAGACAACCCATTTTTCAGGCTTGGTATCCTGTGCCAAAGAGACCCTATTTTTCAGGCTTGGGATCCTGTGCCAAAGAAACCCAATTTTTCAGGCTTGGGATCCTGTGCCAAAGAAACCCCATATGTCAGGCTTGGGATCCTGTGCCAAAGAAACCCTTTTTTTATCCGTGGCTGTTATTGCATGGCTATCGGGCGTGGCCTCCAGGCGATGAGGTTACCGGTTCTTTGAGAACCACCATGGACCAACGCAATATTAATTTTATGTTGTAAGTTAGAAAATGTATCTTTTAGCCTTTAACAAGGTAAGCTTACAGCACTACTTCAGGCTTGGGATCCTGTAGCAAAGAAACCCCATTTTTTAGGCTTCGGACCCTGTGGCGTAGACAACCCATTTTTCAGGCTTGGGATCCTGTGCCAAAGAGACCCCATTTTTCAGGCTTGGGATCCTGTGCCAAAGAAACCCCATTTTTCAGGCTTGGGATCCTGTGCCAAAGAAACCCCATATGTCAGGCTTGGGATCCTGTGCCAAAGAGACCCCATTTTTCAGGCTTGGGATCCTGTGCCAAAGAAACCCCATTTTTCAAGCTTGGGATCCTGTGCCAAAGAAACCCCATATGTCAGGCTTGGGATCCTGTGCCAAAGAAACCCCTTTTTTACCCGTGGCTGTTATTGCATGGCTATTGGGCGTGGCCTCCAGGCGATGAGGTTACCGGTTCTTTGAGAACTGGTAGTGGCACAGCCACCATGGACCAACGCAATATTACTTCAGGCTTGGGATCCTGTAGCAAAGAAACCCCATTTTTTAGGCTTCGGAACCTGTGGCGAAGATACCCCATTTTTCAGGCTTGGGACCCTGTGACAAAGAGACCCCATTTTTCAGGCTTAAGACCCTGTAGCGAAGAGACCCCATTTTTCAGGATTCGGACCCTGTGGCGTAGAGACCACATTTTTCAGGGTTCGGAACCTGTGGCGAAGATACCTCATTTTTCAGGCTTGGGACCCTGTGGCAAAGAGACCTAATTTTTCAGGGTTCGGAACCTGTGGCAAAGATACCCCATTTTTTAGGCTTCGGACCCTGTGGCAAAGAGACAACCCATTTTTCAGGCTTGGGACCCTGTGGCAAAGAGACAACCCATTTTTCAGGCTTGGAACCCTGTGGGAAAGAGACCCAATTTTTCAGGCTTCGGACCCTGTAGCGAAGAGACCCCATTTTTTAGGGTTCGGACCCTGTGGCGTAGACAACCCATTTTTCAGGCTTGGGATCCTGTGCCAAAGAGACCCCATTTTTCAGGCTTGGGATCCTGTGCCAAAGAAACCCCATTTTTCAGGCTTGGGATCCTGTGCCAAAGAAACCCCATATGTCAGGCTTGGGATCCTGTGCCAAAGAGACCCCATTTTTCAGGCTTGGGATCCTGTGCCAAAGAAACCCCATTTTTCAAGCTTGGGATCCTGTGCCAAAGAAACCCCATATGTCAGGCTTGGGATCCTGTGCCAAAGAAACCCCTTTTTTACCCGTGGCTGTTATTGCATGGCTATCGGGCGTGGCCTCCAGGCGATGAGGTTACCGGTTCTTTGAGAACTGGTAGTGGCACAGCCACCATGGACCAACGCAATATTAATTTTATGTTGTAAGTTAGAAAATGTATCTTTTAGCCTTTAACAAGGTAAGCTTACAGCACTACTTCAGGCTTGGGATCCTGTAGCAAAGAAACCCCATTTTTTAGGCTTCGGAACCTGTGGCGAAGATACCCCATTTTTCAGGCTTGGGACCCTGTGACAAAGAGACCCCATTTTTCAGGCTTAAGACCCTGTAGCGAAGAGACCCCATTTTTCAGGATTCGGACCCTGTGGCGTAGAGACCACATTTTTCAGGGTTCGGAACCTGTGGCGAAGATACCCCATTTTTCAGGCTTGGGACCCTGTGGCAAAAAGACCTAATTTTTCAGGGTTCGGAACCTGTGGCAAAGATACCCCATTTTTCAGGCTTTGGACCCTGTGGCAAAGAGACAACCCATTTTTCAGGCTTGGGACCCTGTGGCAAAGAGACAACCCATTTTTCAGGCTTGGAACCCTGTGGCAAAGAGACCCCATTTTTCAGGCTTCGGACCCTGTAGCGAAGAGACCCCATTTTTTAGGGTTCGGACCCTGTGGCGTAGACAACCCATTTTTCAGGCTTGGGATCCTGTGCCAAAGAGACCCCATTTTTCAGGCTTGGGATCCTGTGCCAAAGAAACCCCATTTTTCAGGCTTGGGATCCTGTACCAAAGAAACCCCATATGTCAGGCTAGGGATCCTGTGCCAAAGAAACCCCTTTTTTACCCGTGGCTGTTATTGCATGGCTATCGGGCGTTGCCTCCAGGCGATGAGGTTACCGGTTCTTTGAGAACTGGTAGTGGCACAGCCACCATGGACCAACGCAATATTAATTTTATGTTGTAAGTTAGAAAATGTATCTTTTAGCCTTTAACAAGGTAAGCTTACAGCACTACTTCAGGCTTGGTATCCTGTAGCAAAGAAACCCCATTTTTTTAGGCTTCGGAACCTGTGGCGAAGATACCCCATTTTTCAGGCTTGGGACCCTGTGACAAAGAGACCCCATTTTTCAGGCTTCAGACCCTGTAGCGAAGAGACCCCATTTTTCAGGATTCGGACCCTGTGGCGTAGAGACCACATTTTTCAGGGTTCGGAACCTGTGGCGAAGATACCTCATTTTTCAGGCTTGGGACCCTGTGGCAAAGAGACCTAATTTTTCAGGGTTCGGAACCCTGTGGCAAAGAGACCCCATTTTTCAGGCTTCGGACCCTGTAGCGAAGAGACCCCATTTTTTAGGGTTTGGACCCTGTGGCGTAGACAACCCATTTTTCAGGCTTGGGATCCTGTGCCAAAGAGACCCCATTTTTCAGGCTTGGGATCCTGTGCCAAAGAAACCCCATATGTCAGGCTTGGGATCCTGTGCCAAAGAAACCCCTTTTTTACCCGTGGCTGTTATTGCATGGCTATTGGGCGTGGCCTCCAGGCGATGAGGTTACCGGTTCTTTGAGAACTGGTAGTGGCACAGCCACCATGGACCAACGCAATATTAATTTTATGTTGTAAGTTAGAAAATGTATCTTTTAGCCTTTAACAAGGTAAGCTTACAGCACTACTTCAGGCTTGGGATCCTGTAGCAAAGAAACCCCATTTTTTAGGCTTCGGAACCTGTGGCGAAGATACCCCATTTTTCAGGCTTGGGACCCTGTGACAAAGAGACCCCATTTTTCAGGCTTCAGACCCTGTAGCGAAGAGACCCCATTTTTCAGGATTCGGACCCTGTGGCGTAGAGACCACATTTTTCAGGGTTCGGAACTTGTGGCGAAGATACCCCATTTTTCAGGCTTGGGACCCTGTGGCAAAGAGACCTAATTTTTCAGGGTTCGGAACCTGTGGCAAAGATACCCATTTTTCAGGCTTCGGACCCTGTGGCAAAGAGAAAACCCATTTTTCAGGCTTGGGACCCTGTGGCAAAGAGACAACCCATTTTTCAGGCTTGGAACCCTGTGGCAAAGAGACCCCATTTTTCAGGCTTCGGACCCTGTAGCGAAGAGACCCCATTTTTTAGGGTTCGGACCCTGTGGCGTAGACAACCCATTTTTCAGGCTTGGGATCCTGTGCCAAAGAGACCCCATTTTTCAGGCTTGGGATCCTGTGCCAAAGAAACCCATTTTTCAGGCTTGGGATCCTGTGCCAAAGAAACCCCATATGTCAGGTTTGGGATCCTGTGCCAAAGAAACCCCTTTTTTACCCGTGGCTGTTATTGCATGGCTATCGGGCATGGCCTCCAGGCGATGAGGTTACCGGTTCTTTGAGAACTGGTAGTGGCACAGCCACCATGGACCAACGCAATATTAATTTTATGTTGTAAGTTAGAAAATGTATCTTTTAGCCTTTAACAAGGTAAGCTTACAGTACTACTTCAGGCTTGGGATCCTGTAGCAAAGAAACCCCATTTTTTAGGCTTTGGAACCTGTGGCGAAGATACCTCATTTTTCAGGCTTGGGACCCTGTGACAAAGAGACTCCATTTTTCAGGCTTCAGACCCTGTAGCGAAGAGACCCCATTTTTCAGGGTTCGGACCCTGTGGCGTAGAGACCACATTTTTCAGGGTTCGGAACCTGTGGCGAAGATACCCCATTTTTCAGGCTTGGGACCCTGTGGCAAAGAGACCTAATTTTTCAGGGTTCGGAACCTGTGGCAAAGATACCCCATTTTTCAGGCTTCGGACCCTGTGGCAAAGAGACAACCCATTTTTCAGGCTTGGGACCCTGTGGCAAAGAGACAACCCATTTTTCAGGCTTGGAACCCTGTGGGAAAGAGACCCAATTTTTCAGGCTTCGGACCCTGTAGCGAAGAGACCCCATTTTTTAGGGTTCGGACCCTGTGGCGTAGACAACCCATTTTTCAGGCTTGGGATCCTGTGCCAAAGAGACCCCATTTTTCAGGCTTGGGATCCTGTGCCAAAGAAACCCCATTTTTCAGGCTTGGGATCCTGTGCCAAAGAAACCCCATATGTCAGGCTTGGGATCCTGTGCCAAAGAGACCCCATTTTTCAGGCTTGGGATCCTGTGCCAAAGAAACCCCATTTTTCAAGCTTGGGATCCTGTGCCAAAGAAACCCCATATGTCAGGCTTGGGATCCTGTGCCAAAGAAACCCCTTTTTTACCCGTGGCTGTTATTGCATGGCTATCGGGCGTGGCCTCCAGGCGATGAGGTTACCGGTTCTTTGAGAACTGGTAGTGGCACAGCCACCATGGACCAACGCAATATTAATTTTATGTTGTAAGTTAGAAAATGTATCTTTTAGCCTTTAACAAGGTAAGCTTACAGCACTACTTCAGGCTTGGGATCCTGTAGCAAAGAAACCCCATTTTTTAGGCTTCGGAACCTGTGGCGAAGATACCCCATTTTTCAGGCTTGGGACCCTGTGACAAAGAGACCCCATTTTTCAGGCTTAAGACCCTGTAGCGAAGAGACCCCATTTTTCAGGATTCGGACCCTGTGGCGTAGAGACCACATTTTTCAGGGTTCGGAACCTGTGGCGAAGATACCCCATTTTTCAGGCTTGGGACCCTGTGGCAAAAAGACCTAATTTTTCAGGGTTCGGAACCTGTGGCAAAGATACCCCATTTTTCAGGCTTTGGACCCTGTGGCAAAGAGACAACCCATTTTTCAGGCTTGGGACCCTGTGGCAAAGAGACAACCCATTTTTCAGGCTTGGAACCCTGTGGCAAAGAGACCCCATTTTTCAGGCTTCGGACCCTGTAGCGAAGAGACCCCATTTTTTAGGGTTCGGACCCTGTGGCGTAGACAACCCATTTTTCAGGCTTGGGATCCTGTGCCAAAGAGACCCCATTTTTCAGGCTTGGGATCCTGTGCCAAAGAAACCCCATTTTTCAGGCTTGGGATCCTGTACCAAAGAAACCCCATATGTCAGGCTAGGGATCCTGTGCCAAAGAAACCCCTTTTTTACCCGTGGCTGTTATTGCATGGCTATCGGGCGTTGCCTCCAGGCGATGAGGTTACCGGTTCTTTGAGAACTGGTAGTGGCACAGCCACCATGGACCAACGCAATATTAATTTTATGTTGTAAGTTAGAAAATGTATCTTTTAGCCTTTAACAAGGTAAGCTTACAGCACTACTTCAGGCTTGGTATCCTGTAGCAAAGAAACCCCATTTTTTTAGGCTTCGGAACCTGTGGCGAAGATACCCCATTTTTCAGGCTTGGGACCCTGTGACAAAGAGACCCCATTTTTCAGGCTTCAGACCCTGTAGCGAAGAGACCCCATTTTTCAGGATTCGGACCCTGTGGCGTAGAGACCACATTTTTCAGGGTTCGGAACCTGTGGCGAAGATACCTCATTTTTCAGGCTTGGGACCCTGTGGCAAAGAGACCTAATTTTTCAGGGTTCGGAACCCTGTGGCAAAGAGACCCCATTTTTCAGGCTTCGGACCCTGTAGCGAAGAGACCCCATTTTTTAGGGTTTGGACCCTGTGGCGTAGACAACCCATTTTTCAGGCTTGGGATCCTGTGCCAAAGAGACCCCATTTTTCAGGCTTGGGATCCTGTGCCAAAGAAACCCCATATGTCAGGCTTGGGATCCTGTGCCAAAGAAACCCCTTTTTTACCCGTGGCTGTTATTGCATGGCTATTGGGCGTGGCCTCCAGGCGATGAGGTTACCGGTTCTTTGAGAACTGGTAGTGGCACAGCCACCATGGACCAACGCAATATTAATTTAATGTTGTAAGTTAGAAAATGTATCTTTTAGCCTTTAACAAGGTAAGCTTACAGCACTACTTCAGGCTTGGGATCCTGTAGCAAAGAAACCCCATTTTTTAGGCTTCGGAACCTGTGGCGAAGATACCCCATTTTTCAGGCTTGGGACCCTGTGACAAAGAGACCCCATTTTTCAGGCTTCAGACCCTGTAGCGAAGAGACCCCATTTTTCAGGATTCGGACCCTGTGGCGTAGAGACCACATTTTTCAGGGTTCGGAACTTGTGGCGAAGATACCCCATTTTTCAGGCTTGGGACCCTGTGGCAAAGAGACCTAATTTTTCAGGGTTCGGAACCTGTGGCAAAGATACCCATTTTTCAGGCTTCGGACCCTGTGGCAAAGAGAAAACCCATTTTTCAGGCTTGGGACCCTGTGGCAAAGAGACAACCCATTTTTCAGGCTTGGAACCCTGTGGCAAAGAGACCCCATTTTTCAGGCTTCGGACCCTGTAGCGAAGAGACCCCATTTTTTAGGGTTCGGACCCTGTGGCGTAGACAACCCATTTTTCAGGCTTGGGATCCTGTGCCAAAGAGACCCCATTTTTCAGGCTTGGGATCCTGTGCCAAAGAAACCCATTTTTCAGGCTTGGGATCCTGTGCCAAAGAAACCCCATATGTCAGGTTTGGGATCCTGTGCCAAAGAAACCCCTTTTTTACCCGTGGCTGTTATTGCATGGCTATCGGGCATGGCCTCCAGGCGATGAGGTTACCGGTTCTTTGAGAACTGGTAGTGGCACAGCCACCATGGACCAACGCAATATTAATTTTATGTTGTAAGTTAGAAAATGTATCTTTTAGCCTTTAACAAGGTAAGCTTACAGTACTACTTCAGGCTTGGGATCCTGTAGCAAAGAAACCCCATTTTTTAGGCTTTGGAACCTGTGGCGAAGATACCTCATTTTTCAGGCTTGGGACCCTGTGACAAAGAGACTCCATTTTTCAGGCTTCAGACCCTGTAGCGAAGAGACCCCATTTTTCAGGGTTCGGACCCTGTGGCGTAGAGACCACATTTTTCAGGGTTCGGAACCTTTGGCGAAGATACCCCATTTTTCAGGCTTGGGACCCTGTGGCAAAGAGACCTAATTTTTCAGGGTTCGGAACCTGTGGCAAAGATACCCCATTTTTCAGGCTTCGGACCCTGTGGCAAAGAGACAACCCATTTTTCAGGCTTGGGACCCCGTGGCAAAGAGACAACCCATTTTTCAGGCTTGGAACCCTGTGGGAAAGAGACCCAATTTTTCAGGCTTCGGACCCTGTAGCGAAGAGACCCCATTTTTTAGGGTTTGGACCCTGTGGCGTAGACAACCCATTTTTCAGGCTTGGGATCCTGTGCCAAAGAGACCCCATTTTTCAGGCTTGGGATCCTGTGCCAAAGAAACCCCATTTTTCAGGCTTGGGATCCTGTGCCAAAGAAACCCCATATGTCAGGCTTGGGATCCTGTGCCAAAGAAACCCCTTTTTTACCCGTGGCTGTTATTGCATGGCTATCGGGCGTGGCCTCCAGGCGATGAGGTTACCAGTTCTTTGAGAACTGGTAGTGGCACAGCCACCATGGACCAACGCAATATTAATTTTATGTTGTAAGTTAGAAAATGTATCTTTTAGCCTTTAACAAGGTAAGCTTACAGCACTACTTCAGGCTTGGGATCCTGTAGCAAAGAAACCCCATTTTTTAGGCTTCGGAACCTGTGGCGAAGATACCCCATTTTTCAGGCTTGGGACCCTGTGACAAAGAGACCCCATTTTTCAGGCTTCAGACCCTGTAGCGAAGAGACCCCAATTTTCAGGATTCGGACCCTGTGGCGTAGAGACCACATTTTTCAGGGTTCGGAACCTGTGGTGAAGATACCCCATTTTTCAGGCTTGGGACCCTGTGGCAAAGAGACCTAATTTTTCAGGGTTCGGAACCTGTGGCAAAGATACCCATTTTTCAGGCTTCGGACCCTGTGGCAAAGAGAAAACCCATTTTTCAGGCTTGGGACCCTGTGGCAAAGAGACAACCCATTTTTCAGGCTTGGAACCCTGTGGCAAAGAGACCCCATTTTTCAGGCTTCGGACCCTGTAGCGAAGAGACCCCATTTTTTAGGGTTCGGACCCTGTGGCGTAGACAACCCATTTTTCAGGCTTGGGATCCTGTGCCAAAGAGACCCCATTTTTCAGGCTTGGGATCCTGTGCCAAAGAAACCCATTTTTCAGGCTTGGGATCCTGTGCCAAAGAAACCCCATATGTCAGGCTTGGGATCCTGTGCCAAAGAAACCCCTTTTTTACCCGTGGCTGTTATTGCATGGCTATCGGGCATGGCCTCCAGGCGATGAGGTTACCGGTTCTTTGAGAACTGGTAGTGGCACTGCCACCATGGACCAACGCAATATTAATTTTATGTTGTAAGTTAGAAAATGTATCTTTTAGCCTTTAACAAGGTAAGCTTACAGTACTACTTCAGGCTTGGGATCCTGTAGCAAAGAAACCCCATTTTTTAGGCTTTGGAACCTGTGGCGAAGATACCCCATTTTTCAGGCTTGGGACCCTGTGACAAAGAGACTCCATTTTTCAGGCTTCAGACCCTGTAGCGAAGAGACCCCATTTTTCAGGGTTCGGACCCTGTGGCGTAGAGACCACATTTTTCAGGGTTCGGAACCTTTGGCGAAGATACCCCATTTTTCAGGCTTGGGACCCTGTGGCAAAGAGACCTAATTTTTCAGGGTTCGGAACCTGTAGCAAAGATACCCCATTTTTCAGGCTTCGGACCCTGTGGCAAAGAGACAACCCATTTTTCAGGCTTGGGACCCCGTGGCAAAGAGACAACCCATTTTTCAGGCTTGGAACCCTGTGGGAAAGAGACCCAATTTTTCAGGCTTCGGACCCTGTAGCGAAGAGACCCCATTTTTTAGGGTTTGGTCCCTGTGGCGTAGACAACCCATTTTTCAGGCTTGGGATCCTGTGCCAAAGAGACCCCATTTTTCAGGCTTGGGATCCTGTGCCAAAGAAACCCCATTTTTCAGGCTTGGGATCCTGTGCCAAAGAAACCCCATATGTCAGGCTTGGGATCCTGTGCCAAAGAAACCCCTTTTTTACCCGTGGCTGTTTTTGCATGGCTATCGGGCGTGGCCTCCAGGCGATGAGGTTACCGGTTCTTTGAGAACTGGTAGTGGCACAGCCACCATGGACCAACGCAATATTAATTTTATGTTGTAAGTTAGAAAATGTATCTTTTAGCCTTTAACAAGGTAAGCTTACAGCACTACTTCAGGCTTGGGATCCTGTAGCAAAGAAACCCCATTTTTTAGGCTTCGGAACCTGTGGCGAAGATACCCCATTTTTCAGGCTTGGGACCCTGTGACAAAGAGACCCCATTTTTCAGGCTTAAGACCCTGTAGCGAAGAGACCCCATTTTTCAGGATTCGGACCCTGTGGCGTAGAGACCACATTTTTCAGGGTTCGGAACCTGTGGCGAAGATACCCCATTTTTCAGGCTTGGGACCCTGTGGCAAAGAGACCTAATTTTTCAGGGTTCGGAACCTGTGGCAAATATACCCCATTTTTTAGGCTTCGGACCCTGTGGCAAAGAGACAACCCATTTTTCAGGCTTGGGACCCTGTGGCAAAGAGACAACCCATTTTTCAGGCTTGGAACCCTGTGGGAAAGAGACCCAATTTTTCAGGCTTCGGACCCTGTAGCGAAGAGACCCCATTTTTTAGGGTTCGGACCCTGTGGCGTAGACAACCCATTTTTCAGGCTTGGGATCCTGTGCCAAAGAAACCCCATATGTCAGGCTTGGGATCCTGTGCCAAAGAAACCCCTTTTTTACCCGTGGCTGTTATTGCATGGCTATCGGGCGTGGCCTCCAGGCGATGAGGTTACCGGTTCTTTGAGAACTGGTAGTGGCACAGCCACCATGGACCAACGCAATATTAATTTTATGTTGTAAGTTAGAAAATGTATCTTTTAGCCTTTAACAAGGTAAGCTTACAGCACTACTTCAGGCTTGGGATCCTGTAGCAAAGAAACCCAATTTTTTAGGCTTCGGAACCTGTGGCGAAGATACCCCATTTTTCAGGCTTGGGACCCTGTGACAAAGAGACCCCATTTTTCAGGGTTAAGACCCTGTAGCGAAGAGACCCCATTTTTCAGGATTCGGACCCTGTGGCGTAGAGACCACATTTTTCAGGGTTCGGAACCTGTGGCGAAGATACCCCATTTTTCAGGCTTGGGACCCTGTGGCAAAGAGACCTAATTTTTCAGGGTTCGGAACCTGTGGCAAATATACCCCATTTTTTAGGCTTCGGACCCTGTGGCAAAGAGACAACCCATTTTTCAGGCTTGGGACCCTGTGGCAAAGAGACAACCCATTTTTCAGGCTTGGAACCCTGTGGGAAAGAGACCCAATTTTTCAGGCTTCGGACCCTGTAGCGAAGAGACCCCATTTTTTAGGGTTCGGACCCTGTGGCGTAGACAACCCATTTTTCAGGCTTGGGATCCTGTGCCAAAGAGACCCCATTTTTCAGGCTTGGGATCCTGTGCCAAAGAAACCCCATTTTTCAGGCTTGGGATCCTGTGCCAAAGAAACCCCATATGTCAGGCTTGGGATCCTGTGCCAAAGAAACCCCTTTTTTACCCGTGGCTGTTATTGCATGGCTATCGGGCGTGGCCTCCAGGCGATGAGGTTACCAGTTCTTTGAGAACTGGTAGTGGCACAGCCACCATGGACCAACGCAATATTAATTTTATGTTGTAAGTTAGAAAATGTATCTTTTAGCCTTTAACAAGGTAAGCTTACAGCACTACTTCAGGCTTGGGATCCTGTAGCAAAGAAACCCCATTTTTTAGGCTTCGGAACCTGTGGCGAAGATACCCCATTTTTCAGGCTTGGGACCCTGTGACAAAGAGACCCCATTTTTCAGGCTTCAGACCCTGTAGCGAAGAGACCCCATTTTTCAGGATTCGGACCCTGTGGCGTAGAGACCACATTTTTCAGGGTTCGGAACCTGTGGCGAAGATACCCCATTTTTCAGGCTTGGGACCCTGTGGCAAAGAGACCTAATTTTTCAGGGTTCGGAACCTGTGGCAAAGATACCCATTTTTCAGGCTTCGGACCCTGTGGCAAAGAGAAAACCCATTTTTCAGGCTTGGGACCCTGTGGCAAAGAGACAACCCATTTTTCAGGCTTGGAACCCTGTGGCAAAGAGACCCCATTTTTCAGGCTTCGGACCCTGTAGCGAAGAGACCCCATTTTTTAGGGTTCGGACCCTGTGGCGTAGACAACCCATTTTTCAGGCTTGGGATCCTGTGCCAAAGAGACCCCATTTTTCAGGCTTGGGATCCTGTGCCAAAGAAACCCATTTTTCAGGCTTGGGATCCTGTGCCAAAGAAACCCCATATGTCAGGCTTGGGATCCTGTGCCAAAGAAACCCCTTTTTTACCCGTGGCTGTTATTGCATGGCTATCGGGCATGGCCTCCAGGCGATGAGGTTACCGGTTCTTTGAGAACTGGTAGTGGCACTGCCACCATGGACCAACGCAATATTAATTTTATGTTGTAAGTTAGAAAATGTATCTTTTAGCCTTTAACAAGGTAAGCTTACAGTACTACTTCAGGCTTGGGATCCTGTAGCAAAGAAACCCCATTTTTTAGGCTTCGGAACCTGTGGCGAAGATACCCCATTTTTCAGGCTTGGGACCCTGTGACAAAGAGACCCCATTTTTCAGGCTTAAGACCCTGTAGCGAAGAGACCCCATTTTTCAGGATTCGGACCCTGTGGCGTAGAGACCACATTTTTCAGGGTTCGGAACCTGTGGCGAAGATACCCCATTTTTCAGGCTTGGGACCCTGTGGCAAAGAGACCTAATTTTTCAGGGTTCGGAACCTGTGGCAAATATACCCCATTTTTTAGGCTTCGGACCCTGTGGCAAAGAGACAACCCATTTTTCAGGCTTGGGACCCTGTGGCAAAGAGACAACCCATTTTTCAGGCTTGGAACCCTGTGGGAAAGAGACCCAATTTTTCAGGCTTCGGACCCTGTAGCGAAGAGACCCCATTTTTTAGGGTTCGGACCCTGTGGCGTAGACAACCCATTTTTCAGGCTTGGGATCCTGTGCCAAAGAGACCCCATTTTTCAGGCTTGGGATCCTGTGCCAAAGAAACCCCATTTTTCAGGCTTGGGATCCTGTGCCAAAGAAACCCCATATGTCAGGCTTGGGATCCTGTGCCAAAGAAACCCCTTTTTTACCCGTGGCTGTTATTGCATGGCTATCGGGCGTGGCCTCCAGGCGATGAGGTTACCAGTTCTTTGAGAACTGGTAGTGGCACAGCCACCATGGACCAACGCAATATTAATTTTATGTTGTAAGTTAGAAAATGTATCTTTTAGCCTTTAACAAGGTAAGCTTACAGCACTACTTCAGGCTTGGGATCCTGTAGCAAAGAAACCCCATTTTTTTAGGCTTCGGAACCTGTGGCGAAGATACCCCATTTTTCAGGCTTGGGACCCTGTGACAAAGAGACCCCATTTTTCAGGCTTCAGACCCTGTAGCGAAGAGACCCCATTTTTCAGGATTCGGACCCTGTGGCGTAGAGACCACATTTTTCAGGGTTCGGAACCTGTGGCGAAGATACCTCATTTTTCAGGCTTGGGACCCTGTGGCAAAGAGACCTAATTTTTCAGGGTTCGGAACCCTGTGGCAAAGAGACCCCATTTTTCAGGCTTCGGACCCTGTAGCGAAGAGACCCCATTTTTTAGGGTTCGGACCCTGTGGCATAGACAACCCATTTTTCAGGCTTGGGATCCTTTGCCAAAGAGACCCCATTTTTCAGGCTTGGGATCCTGTGCCAAAGAAACCCCATTTTTCAGGCTTGGGATCCTGTGCCAAAGAAACCCCATATGTCAGTCTTGGGATCCTGTGCCAAAGAAACCCCTTTTTTACCCGTGGCTGTTATTGCATGGCTATCGGGCGTGGCCTCCAGGCGATGAGGTTACCGGTTCTTTGAGAACTGGTAGTGGCACAGCCACCATGGACCAACGCAATATTAATTTTATGTTGTAAGTTAGAAAATGTATCTTTTAGCCTTTAACAAGGTAAGCTTACAGCACTACTTCAGGCTTGGGATCCTGTAGCAAAGAAACCCCATTTTTTAGGCTTCGGAACCTGTGGCGAATATACCCCATTTTTCAGGCTTGGGACCCTGTGACAAAGAGACTCCATTTTTCAGGCTTCAGACCATGTAGCGAAGAGACCCATTTTTCAGGGTTCGGACCCTGTGGCATAGAGACCACATTTTTCAGGGTTCGGAACCTGTGGCGAAGATACCCCATTTTTCAGGCTTGGGACCCTGTGGCAAAGAGACCTAATTTTTCAGGGTTCGGAACCTGTGGCAAAGATACCCCATTTTTCAGGCTTCGGACCCTGTGGCAAAGAGACAACCCATTTTTCAGGCTTGGGACCCTGTGGCAAAGAGACAACCCATTTTTCAGGCTTGGAACCCTGTAGCAAAGAGACCCCCTTTTTCTGGCTTCGGACCCTGTAGCGAAGAGACCCCATTTTTTAGGGTTCGGACCCTGTGGCGTAGATAACCCATTTTTCAGGCTTGGGATCCTTTGCCAAAGAGACCCCATTTTTCAGGCTTGGGATCCTGTGCCAAAGAAACCCCATTTTTCAGGCTTGGGATCCTGTGCCAAAGAAACCCCATATGTCAGGCTTGGGATCCTGTGCCAAAGAAACCCCTTTTTTACCCGTGGCTGTTATTGCATGGCTATCGGGCGTGGCCTCCAGGCGATGAGGTTACCGGTTCTTTGAGAACTGGTAGTGGCACAGCCACCATGGACCAACGCAATATTAATTTTATGTTGTAAGTTAGAAAATGTATCTTTTAGCCTTTAACAAGGTAAGCTTACAGCACTACTTCAGGCTTGGGATCCTGTAGCAAAGAAACCCCACTTTTTAGGCTTCGGAACCTGTGGCGAATATACCCCATTTTTCAGGCTTGGGACCCTGTGACAAAGAGACTCCATTTTTCAGGCTTCAGACCCTGTAGCGAAGAGACCCCATTTTTCAGGGTTCGGACCCTGTGGCGTAGAGACCACATTTTTCAGGGTTCGGAACCTGTGGCGAAGATACCCCATTTTTCAGGCTTGGGACCCTGTGGCAAAGAGACCTAATTTTTAAGGGTTCGGAACCTGTGGCAAAGATACCCCATTTTTCAGGCTTCGGACCCTGTGGCAAAGAGACAACCCATTTTTCAGGCTTGGGACCCTGTGGCAAAGAGACAACCCATTTTTCAGGCTTGGAACCCTGTAGCAAAGAGACCCCATTTATCAGGCTTTGGACCCTGTAGCGAAGAGACCCCATTTTTTAGGGTTCGGACCCTGTGGCGTAGACAACCCATTTTTCAGGCTTGGGATCCTGTGCCAAAGAGACCCTATTTTTCAGGCTTGGGATCCTGTGCCAAAGAAACCCCATATTTCAGGCTTGGGATCCTGTGCCAAAGAAACCCCATATGTCAGGCTTGGGATCCTGTGCCAAAGAAACCCCATATGTCAGGCTTGGGATCCTGTGCCAAAGAAACCCCTTTTTTACCCGTGGCTGTTATTACATGGCTATCGGGCGTGGCCTCCGGGCGATGAGGTTACCGGTTCTTTGAGAACTGGTAGTGACACAGCCACCATGGACCAACGCAATATTAATTTTATGTTGTAAGTTAGAAAATTTATCTTTTAGCCTTTAACAAGGTAAGCTTACAGCACTACTTCAGGCTTGGGATCCTGTAGCAAAGAAACCCAATTTTTTAGGGTTCGGAACCTGTGGCGAAGATACCCCATTTTTCAGGCTTGGGACCCTGTGACAAAGAGACTCCATTTTTCAGGCTTCAGACCCTGTAGCGAAGAGACCCCATTTTTCAGGGTTCGGACCCTGTGGCAAAGAGACAACCCATTTTTCAGGCTTGGGACCCTGTGGCAAAGAGACAACCCATTTTTCAGGCTTGGAACCCTGTGGCAAAGAGACCCCATTTTTCAGGCTTCGGACCCTGTAGCGAAGAGACACTATTTTTTAGGGTTCGGACCCTTTGGCGTAGACAACCCATTTTTCAGGCTTGGGATCCTGTGCCAAAGAGACCCTATTTTTCAGGCTTGGGATCCTGTGCCAAAGAAACCCCATTTTTCAGGCTTGGGATCCTGTGCCAAAGAAACCCCATATGTCAGGCTTGGGATCCTGTGCCAAAGAAACCCCTTTTTTACCCGTGGCTGTTATTGCATGGCTATCGGGCGTGGCCTCCAGGCGATGAGGTTACCGGTTCTTTGAGAACTGGTAGTGGCACAGCCACCATGGACCAACGCAATATTAATTTTATGTTGTAAGTTAGAAAATTTATCTTTTAGCCTTTAACAAGGTAAGCTTACAGCACTACTTCAGGCTTGGGATCCTGTAGCAAAGAAACCCCATTTTTTAGGCTTCGGAACCTCCGGCGAATATACCCCATTTTTCAGGCTTGGGACCCTGTGACAAAGAGACTCCATTTTTCAGGCTTCAGACCATGTGGCGAAGATACCCCATTTTTAAGGCTTGGGACCCTGTGGCAAAGAGACCTAATTTTTAAGGGTTCGGAACCTGTGGCAAAGATACCCCATTTTTCAGGCTTCGGACCCTGTGGCAAAGAGACAACCCATTTTTCAGGCTTGGGACCCTATGGCAAAGAGACAACCCATTTTTCAGGCTTGGAACCCTGTAGCAAAGAGACCCCATTTATCAGGCTTTGGACCCTGTAGCGAAGAGACCCCATTTTTTAGGGTTCGGACCCTGTGGCGTAGACAACCCATTTTTCAGGCTTGGGATCCTGTGCCAAAGAGACCCTATTTTTCAGGCTTGGGATCCTGTGCCAAAGAAACCCCATTTTTCAGGCTTGGGATCCTGTGCCAAAGAAACCCCATATGTCAGGCTTGGGATCCTGTGCCAAAGAAACCCCTTTTTTACCCGTGGCTGTTATTGCATGGCTATCGGGCGTGGCCTCCGGGCGATGAGGTTACCGGTTCTTTGAGAACTGGTAGTGACACAGCCACCATGGACCAACGCAATATTAATTTAATGTTGTAAGTTAGAAAATGTATCTTTTAGCCTTTAACAAGGTAAGCTTACAGCACTACTTCAGGCTTGGGATCCTGTAGCAAAGAAGCCCCATTTTTTAGGGTTCGGAACCTGTGGCGAAGATATCCCATTTTTCAGGCTTTGGACCCTGTGACAAAGAAACTCCATTTTTCAGGGTTCAGACCCTGTAGCGAAGAGACCCCATTTTTCAGGGTTCGGACCCTGTGGCAAAGAGACAACTCATTTTTCAGGCTTGGGACCCTGTGGCAAAGAGACAACCCATTTTTCAGGCTTGGAACCCTGTGGCAAAGAGACCCCATTTTTCAGGCTTCGGACCCTGTAGCGAAGAGACACTATTTTTTAGGGTTCAGACCCTTTGGCGTAGACAACCCATTTTTCAGGCTTGGGATCCTGTGCCAAAGAAACCCTATTTTTCAGGCTTGGGATCCTGTGCCAAAGAAACCCCATTTTTCAGGCTTGGGATCCTGTGCCAAAGAAACCCCATATGTCAGGCTTGGGATCCTGTGCCAAAGAAACCCCTTTTTTACCCGTGGCTGTTATTGCATGGCTATCGGGCGTGGCCTCCAGGCGATGAGGTTACCGGTTCTTTGAGAACTGGTAGTGGCACAGCCACCATGGACCAACGCAATATTAATTTTATGTTGTAAGTTAGAAAATTTATCTTTTAGCCTTTAACAAGGTAAGCTTACAGCACTACTTCAGGCTTGGGATCCTGTAGCAAAGAAACCCCATTTTTTAGGCTTCGGAACCTCCGGCGAATATACCCCATTTTTCAGGCTTGGGACCCTGTGACAAAGAGACTCCATTTTTCAGGCTTCAGACCATGTAGCGAAGAGACCCCATTTTTCAGGGTTCGGACCCTGTGGCGAAGATACCCCATTTTTAAGGCTTGGGACCCTGTGGCAAAGAGACCTAATTTTTAAGGGTTCGGAACCTGTGGCAAAGATACCCCATTTTTCAGGCTTCGGACCCTGTGGCAAAGAGACAACCCATTTTTCAGGCTTGGGACCCTATGGCAAAGAGACAACCCATTTTTCAGGCTTGGAACCCTGTAGCAAAGAGACCCCATTTATCAGGCTTTGGACCCTGTAGCGAAGAGACCCCATTTTTTAGGGTTCGGACCCTGTGGCGTAGACAACCCATTTTTCAGGCTTGGGATCCTGTGCCAAAGAGACCCTATTTTTCAGGCTTGGGATCCTGTGCCAAAGAAACCCCATATGTCAGGCTTGGGATCCTGTGCCAAAGAAACCCCATATGTCAGGCTTGGGATCCTGTGCCAAAGAAACCCCTTTTTTACCCGTGGCTGTTATTGCATGGCTATCGGGCGTGGCCTCCGGGCGATGAGGTTACCGGTTCTTTGAGAACTGGTAGTGACACAGCCACCATGGACCAACGCAATATTAATTTAATGTTGTAAGTTAGAAAATGTATCTTTTAGCCTTTAACAAGGTAAGCTTACAGCACTACTTCAGGCTTGGGATCCTGTAGCAAAGAAGCCCCATTTTTTAGGGTTCGGAACCTGTGGCGAAGATATCCCATTTTTCAGGCTTGGGACCCTGTGACAAAGAAACTCCATTTTTCAGGGTTCAGACCCTGTAGCGAAGAGACCCCATTTTTCAGGGTTCGGACCCTGTGGCAAAGAGACAACTCATTTTTCAGGCTTGGGACCCTGTGGCAAAGAGACAACCCATTTTTCAGGCTTGGAACCCTGTGGCAAAGAGACCCCATTTTTCAGGCTTCGGACCCTGTAGCGAAGAGACACTATTTTTTAGGGTTCGGACCCTTTGGCGTAGACAACCCATTTTTCAGGCTTGGGATCCTGTGCCAAAGAGACCCTATTTTTCAGGCTTGGGATCCTGTGCCAAAGAAACCCCATTTTTCAGGCTTGGGATCCTGTGCCAAAGAAACCCCATATGTCAGGCTTGGGATCCTGTGCCAAAGAAACCCCTTTTTTACCCGTGGCTGTTATTGCATGGCTATCGGGCGTGGCCTCCAGGCGATGAGGTTACCGGTTCTTTGAGAACTGGTAGTGGCACAGCCACCATGGACCAACGCAATATTAATTTTATGTTGTAAGTTAGAAAATGTATCTTTTAGCCTTTAACAAGCTAAGCTTACAGCACTACTTTAGGCTTGGGATCCTGTAGCAAAGAAACCCCATTTTTTAGGCTTCGGAACCTGTGGCGAATATACCCCATTTTTCAGGCTTGGGACCCTGTGACAAAGAGACTCCATTTTTCAGGCTTCAGACCATGTAGCGAAGAGACCACATTTTTCAGGGTTCGGACCCTGTGGCGTAGAGACCAAATTATTCAGGGTTCGGAACCTGTGGCGAAGATACCCCATTTTTCAGGCTTGGGACCCTGTGACAAAGAGACTCCATTTTTCAGGCTTCAGACCCTGTAGCGAAGAGACCCCATTTTTCAGGGTTCGGACCCTGTGGCAAAGAGACAACCCATTTTTCAGGCTTGGGACCCTGTGGCAAAGAGACAACCCATTTTTCAGGCTTGGAACCCTGTGGCAAAGAGACCCCATTTTTCAGGCTTCGGACCCTGTAGCGAAGAGACACTATTTTTTAGGGTTCGGACCCTTTGGCGTAGACAACCCATTTTTCAGGCTTGGGATCCTGTGCCAAAGAGACCCTATTTTTCAGGCTTGGATCCTGTGCCAAAGAAACCCCATTTTTCAGGCTTGGGATCCTGTGCCAAAGAAACCCCATATGTCAGGCTTGGGATCCTGTGCCAAAGAAACCCCTTTTTTACCCATGGCTGTTATTGCATGGCTATCAGGCGTGGCCTCCAGGCGATGAGGTTACCGGTTCTTTGAGAACTGGTAGTGGCACAGCCACCATGGACCAACGCAATATTAATTTTATGTTGTAAGTTAGAAAATTTATCTTTTAGCCTTTAACAAGGTAAGCTTACAGCACTACTTCAGGCTTGGGATCCTGTAGCAAAGAAACCCCATTTTTTAGGCTTCGGAACCTCCGGCGAATATACCCCATTTTTCAGGCTTGGGACCCTGTGACAAAGAGACTCCATTTTTCAGGCTTCAGACCATGTGGCGAATATACCCCATTTTTAAGGCTTGGGACCCTGTGGCAAAGAGACCTAATTTTTAAGGGTTCGGAACCTGTGGCAAAGATACCCCATTTTTCAGGCTTCGGACCCTGTGGCAAAGAGACAACCCATTTTTCAGGCTTGGGACCCTATGGCAAAGAGACAACCCATTTTTCAGGCTTGGAACCCTGTAGCAAAGAGACCCCATTTATCAGGCTTTGGACCCTGTAGCGAAGAGACCCCATTTTTTAGGGTTCGGACTCTGTGGCGTAGACAACCCATTTTTCAGGCTTGGGATCCTGTGCCAAAGAGACCCTATTTTTCAGGCTTGGGATCCTGTGCCAAAGAAACCCCATTTTTCAGGCTTGGGATCCTGTGCCAAAGAAACCCCATATGTCAGGCTTGGGATCCTGTGCCAAAGAAACCCCTTTTTTACCCGTGGCTGTTATTGCATGGCTATCGGGCGTGGCCTCCGGGCGATGAGGTTACCGGTTCTTTGAGAACTGGTAGTGACACAGCCACCATGGACCAACGCAATATTAATTTAATGTTGTAAGTTAGAAAATGTATCTTTTAGCCTTTAACAAGGTAAGCTTACAGCACTACTTCAGGCTTGGGATCCTGTAGCAAAGAAGCCCCATTTTTTGGGTTCGGAACCTGTGGCGAAGATATCCCATTTTTCAGGCTTGGGACCCTGTGACAAAGAAACTCCATTTTTCAGGGTTCAGACCCTGTAGCGAAGAGACCCCATTTTTCAGGGTTCGGACCCTGTGGCAAAGAGACAACTCATTTTTCAGTCTTGGGACCCTGTGGCAAAGAGACAACCCATTTTTCAGGCTTGGAACCCTGTGGCAAAGAGACCCCATTTTTCAGGCTTCGGACCCTGTAGCGAAGAGACACTATTTTTTAGGGTTCGGACCCTTTGGCGTAGACAACCCATTTTTCAGGCTTGGGATCCTGTGCCAAAGAGACCCTATTTTTCAGGCTTGGGATCCTGTGCCAAAGAAACCCCATTTTTCAGGCTTGGGATCCTGTGCCAAAGAAACCCCATATGTCAGGCTTGGGATCCTGTGCCAAAGAAACCCCTTTTTTACCCGTGGCTGTTATTGCATGGCTATCGGGCGTGGCCTCCAGGCGATGAGGTTACCGGTTCTTTGAGAACTGGTAGTGGCACAGCCACCATGGACCAACGCAATATTAATTTTATGTTGTAAGTTAGAAAATGTATCTTTTAGCCTTTAACAAGGTAAGCTTACAGCACTACTTCAGGCTTGGGATCCTGTAGCAAAGAAACCCCACTTTTTAGGCTTCCGAACCTGTGGCGAATATACCCCATTTTTCAGGCTTGGGACCCTGTGACAAAGAGACTCCATTTTTCAGGCTTCAGACCCTGTAGCGAAGAGACCCCATTTTTCAGGGTTCGGACCCTGTGGCGTAGAGACCACATTTTTCAGGGTTCGGAACCTGTGGCGAAGATACCCCATTTTTCAGGCTTGGGACCCTGTGGCAAAGAGACCTAATTTTTAAGGGTTCGGAACCTGTGGCAAAGATACCCCATTTTTCAGGCTTCGGACCCTGTGGCAAAGAGACAACCCATTTTTCAGGCTTGGGACCCTGTGGCAAAGAGACAACCCATTTTTCAGGCTTGGAACCCTGTAGCAAAGAGACCCCATTTATCAGGCTTTGGACCCTGTAGCGAAGAGACCCCATTTTTTAGGGTTCGGACCCTGTGGCGTAGACAACCCATTTTTCAGGCTTGGGATCCTGTGCCAAAGAGACCCTATTTTTCAGGCTTGGGATCCTGTGCCAAAGAAACCCCATTTTTCAGGCTTGGGATCCTGTGCCAAAGAAACCCCATATGTCAGGCTTGGGATCCTGTGCCAAAGAAACCCCATATGTCAGGCTTGGGATCCTGTGCCAAAGAAACCCCTTTTTTACCCGTGGCTGTTATTACATGGCTATCGGGCGTGGCCTCCGGGCGATGAGGTTACCGGTTCTTTGAGAACTGGTAGTGACACAGCCACCATGGACCAACGCAATATTAATTTTATGTTGTAAGTTAGAAAATTTATCTTTTAGCCTTTAACAAGGTAAGCTTACAGCACTACTTCAGGCTTGGGATCCTGTAGCAAAGAAACCCAATTTTTTAGGGTTCGGAACCTGTGGCGAAGATACCCCATTTTTCAGGCTTGGGACCCTGTGACAAAGAGACTCCATTTTTCAGGCTTCAGACCCTGTAGCGAAGAGACCCCATTTTTC
>NW_026968690.1:0-6463 GCF_028390025.1 Pseudophryne corroboree
GTAAAGAAAAAAACCTAAACTAAACTTTCTCTAAGCAGCTCTTTAGGAGAGCCACCTAGATTGCACCCTTCTCGTTCGGGCACAAAATCTAACTGGAGTCTGGAGGAGGGTCATAGGGGGAGGAGCCAGTGCACACCACCTGACCTAGTAAAGCTTTACTTTTTTGTGCCCTGTCTCCTGCGGAGCCGCTATTCCCCATGGTCCTTTCAGGAACCCCAGCATCCACTTAGGACGATAGAGAAATATATATATATATATATACTAGGTGCTTAATCGCGCCCTACGGGCGCTCTTCACACCGTCGCAAGGGGCTACGCCCCCTTAACCCCTGCATGCCTTTCTGGGGTTCAATAGTTGTATTATATGGCGTATGACCTGCGTTGCTAGTTTTGGTAGTGGTTAAATACTGGAGGACGAAAGGGCGTCCAATGTTGAAGGGGGCGCAGTCCCTTGAGACGGTGTGAGCAGCGCCTGCAGGGCACGATGTACAGAATGTAGCAGGTGCGGGGGGGAAGGCGGATGAGGCAGGGTGTCTGTAGATGCTGCGGGTGGAGGGGGGGGTAGATGCAGATGGAGGGGTGGCGGGACCTATAACTATGTGATTGTATGTGATTGTATGTGTAACAATATATAGGACATGGATAAGGATGTATGTGGTATAGACATACCGGCATGAAGAGGTATGTGGTGTTATTAGACACAGAGGGGAGTGCTGGTACAATGAGGAACAGGGGCAGCTGTGTCCTGTCTCTACACCGTACCATCCTTCAGGTGAGAAACGCGGGCACGTGACGCACGCGAGCCCTCCACGCAGCCGCAGGCCTCAGGTGCACCAGTTCCCTCTGCATGCGCTATCTGTGTGCCCCCCCTGAGGTGCAGTATGAGGAGGGGGCGGGGCCTCGCGCTGCTCCCAGACATTGGGCGTGGGCAGCGCAGTCACGTGCTCGGTGTGTGAGGGATAAGGAGGAGATGGCAGAGCATCACCAATATACCGGTAATTACAGGGGTAGGGGGGGGACCGGAGGGGGTTACGGCTCCTGGCCTCCTGGTGCCGGATTGTCAGGGAGGTATCCAGGAGCCGGTGGTATGGACCCTGCATGGGAGCAGCAGAGCATAGACAGGGGATGAGTAGAGTTTGGATGGGTTCTCATCAGTGAGGGTCACACAGACACACAGCGAGCCGGGCACGGTGTGAGGGGAGGAGAGGGCGCTGTGTGGTGCTGGTGTGTGTGTCACTGGCAGATTAAGGTCATCATAGGCCTGGAGCTGAAATTTCTGCTGGGCCTAGTAAGGGCCACTGTAGGGGGTGTACCAGCACGGCGGGTGTGTGGATAGTGATATGGGGGTGTGATCAGCGCTGTCTAAATATTTTGTACATGATTGTGTAGGGCGGTAGGGAGGGGACAGAGAGACGTGGGGCGGCAGGGAGCGGATACAGAGACACGGGCAGTAGGGAGGGGACACACAGACGCGGGGCGGTAGGGAGGGGACACACAGACGCACGGCGGTAGGGAGGGGACACACAGACGCACGGCGGTAGGGAGGGGACACACAGGCGCACGGCGGTAGGGAGGGTAATCCCCAGTGAGGAAGCTGATGGAGAAAGGAGGGGAAGTAGTGGAGGGTATAGAGAGATGCAGGGCGTTAGGAAGGGGATACAGAGACGCAGGGCGGTAGGGAGGGGATACAGAGATGAGGGGGGGGGAGATACAGAGACGCAGAGCGGTAGGGAGGGGATACAGAGATGAGGGGGGGGGATACAGAGACGCAGAGCGGTAGGGAGGGGATACAGAGATGTGGGACGGTAGGGAGGGGATACAGAGAGGCGGGGTGGCAGGGAGGGGATACAGAGACGCGGGGCGGGGATACAGAGACGCAGGGAGGGGATACAGAGACGCAGGGCGGTAGGGAGGAGATAGAGAGACGCGGGCGGTAGGGAGGGGATACAGAGACGCGGGGCAGCAGGGAGGGGATAGAGAGATGCGGGCGGTATGGGAGGGGATACAGAGATGCGGGGCGGTAGGGAGGTGGGAATACAGAGACACGGGGCGGTAGGGAGGGGATACAGAGACGCAGGGCGGTAGGGAGGGGATACAGAGACGCGGGGCGTTAGGGAGGGGATACAGAGAGCCGGGGCGGCAGGGAGGGGATACAGAGACGTGGGGCGGCGGGGAGGGGATACAGAGACGCGGGTGGTGGGGAGGGGATACAGAGACGCGGGGCGGCGGGGAGGATATACAGAGACGTGGGGCGGTAGGGAGGGGATACAGAGACGCGGGTCGGTGGGGAGGGGATACAGAGACGTAGGGCAGTAGGGAGGGGATACAGAGAGGCGGGGCGGAGGGGAGGGGATACAGAGACGTGGGGCGGCGGGGAGGGGATACAGAGACGTGGGGCGGCGGGGAGGGGATACATAGACGTGGGGCAGCGGGGAGGGGATACAGAGACGCGGGGCGGCGGGGAGGGGATACAGAGGGGAGGGGATACAGAGACGCGGGGCGGTGGGGAGGGGATACAGAGACGCGGGGCGGTAGGGAGGGGATACAGAGATGCGGGGCGGTAGGGAAGGGATACAGAGATGCGGGGCGGCAGGGAGGTGATACAGAGACGCAGGGCGGCAGGGAGGTGATACAGAGACGCGGGGCGGGAATACAGAGACGCGGGGCGGCAGGGAGGAGATACAGAGACACGGGGCTGTAGGGAGGGGATACAGAGACGCGGGGCGGTAGGGAGGGGATACAGAGACGTGGGGCGGCAGGGAGGGGATACAGTGAGGCGGGGCGGCAGGGAGGGGATACAGAGACGCGGGCGGTAGGGAGGGGATACAGAGACGCGGGGCGATGGGGAGGGGATACAGAGATGCAGGGCGGTAGGGAGGGGATACAGAGAGGCGGGGCGGCGGGGAGGGGATACAGAGACGCGGGGCGGCGGGGAGGGGATACAGAGAAGCGGGGCGGCGGGGAGGGGATACAGAGACGCGGGCGGCGGGGAGGGGATACAGAGACGCGTGCGGCGGGGAGGGGATACAGAGACGCAAGGCGGTGGGGAGGGGATACAGAGACGCGGGGCGGTGGGGAGGGGATACAGAGATGGGCGGCGGCAGGGAGGGGATACAGAGACGCGGTGCGGCAGGGAGGGGATACAGAGAGGCGGGGCGGCAGGGAGGGGATACAGAGAGGCGGCCGGTAGGGAGGGGATACAGAGACGCGGGGTGGTGGGGAGGGGATACAGAGACGCAGGGCGGCGGGGAGGGGATACAGAGACGCAGGGAGGGGATACGCGGGGCGGTAGGGAGGGGATACAGAGACGTGGGGCGGCAGGGAGGCGATACAGAGATGCGGGGCGGGAATACAGAGATGCGGTGCGGCAGGGAGGAGATACAGAGACGCAGGGCGGTAGGGAGGGGATACAGAGACGTGGGGCGGTAGGGAGGAGATACAGAGACGCAGGGTGGTAGGGAGGGGATACAGAGACGCAGGCGGTAGGGAGGGGATACAGAGAGGCGGGGCGGCAGGGAGGGTATACAGAGACGCGAGGCGACGGGGAGGGGATACAGAGACGCAAGGCGGCGGGGAGGGGATACAGAGACGCGGGGCGGCGGGGAGGGGATACAGAGACGCGGGGCGGTGGGGAGGGGATACAGAGACGCGGGGCGGTAGGGAGGGGATACAGAGACGCGGGGCGGTAGGGAGGGGATACAGAGACGCGGGGCGATGGGGAGGGGATACAGAGATGCAGGGCGGTAGGGAGGGGATACAGAGAGGCGGGGCGGCGGGGAGGGGATACAGAGACGCGGGGAAGGGATACAGAGAAGCGGGGCGGCAGGGAGGGGATACAGAGACGCGGGCGGCGGGGAGGGGATACAGAGACGCGTGCGGCGGGGAGGGGATACAGAGACGCAAGGCGGTGGGGAGGGGATACAGAGACGCGGGGCGGTGGGGAGGGGATACAGAGACGGGCGGCGGCAGGGAGGGGATACAGAGACGCGGTGCGGCAGGGAGGGGATACAGAGAGGCGGGGCGGCAGGGAGGGGATACAGAGAGGCGGCCGGTAGGGAGGGGATACAGAGACGCGGGGTGGTGGGGAGGGGATACAGAGACGCAGGGCGGCGGGGAGGGGATACAGAGACGCAGGGAGGGGATACGTGGGGCGGTAGGGAGGGGATACAGAGACGTGGGGCGGCAGGGAGGCGATACAGAGATGCGGGGCGGGAATACAGAGATGCGGTGCGGCAGGGAGGAGATACAGAGACGCAGGGCGGTAGGGAGGGGATACAGAGACGCAGGCGGTAGGGAGGGGATACAGAGAGGCGGGGCGGCAGGGAGGGTATACAGAGACGCGAGGCGACGGGGAGGGGATACAGAGACGCGAGGCGGCGGGGAGGGGATACAGAGACGCGGGGCGGCGGGGAGGGGATACAGAGACGCGGGGCGGTGGGGAGGGGATACAGAGACGCGGGGCGGTAGGGAGGGGATACAGAGACGCGGGGTGGTAGGGAGGGGATACAGAGACGCAGGGCGGCGGGGAGGGGATACAGAGACGCAGGGAGGGGATACAGAGACGCGGGGCGGTAGGGAGGGGATACAGAGATGCGGGGCGGCAGGGAGGTGATACAGAGACGCAGGGCGGCAGGGAGGTGATACAGAGACGCGGGGCGGGAATACAGAGACGCGGGGCGGCAGGGAGGAGATACAGAGACGCGGGGCGGTAGGGAGGGGATACAGAGACGCGGGCGGTAGGGAGGGGATAGAGACGCGGGGCGGCAGGGAGGGGATACAGAGAGGCGGAGCGGCAGGGAGGGGATACAGAGACACGGGGCGGTAGGGAGGGGATACAGAGACGCGGGGCGGTGGGGAGGGGATACAGAGACGCAGGGCGGTAGGGAGGGGATACAGATAGGCGGGGCGGCAGGGAGGGGATACAGAGGCGCGGGGCGGCGGGGAGGGGATACAGAGACGCGGGGCGGCGGGGAGGGGATACAGAGACGCGGGCGGCGGGGAGGGGATACAAAGACGCGGGGATACAGAGACGCGGAGCGGCGGGGAGGGGATACAGAGACGTGGGGCGGTGGGGAGGGGATACAGAGACGCAGGCAGTAGGGAGGGGATACAGAGACGCGGGGCGGTAGGGAGGAGATACAGTGACGCAGGGCGGTAGGGAGGGGATACAGAGACGGGGGCGGTAGGGAGGGGATACAGAGAGGCGGGGCGGCGGGGAGGGTATACAGAGAGGCGGGGCGGCGGGGAGGGGATACAGAGACGCGGGGCGGCGGGGAGGGGATACAGAGACGCGGGGCAGCGGGGAGGGGATACAGAGACGCGGTGAGGAGTGGATACAGAGACGCAAGGCGGTAGGGAGGGGATACAGAGACGCGGGGCGGTAGGGAGGGGATACAGAGACGCAGGGCGGCGGGGAGGGGATACAGAGACGCAGGGAGGGGATACAGAGACGCGGGCGGTAGGGAGGGGATACAGAGATGAGGGGCGGTAGGGAGGGTATACAGAGATGAGGGGCGGCAGGGAGGTGATACAGAGACGCGGGGCGGCAGGGAGGTGATACAGAGATGCGGGGCGGGAATACAGAGACGCGGGGCGGCAGGGAGGAGATACAGAGACGTGGGGCGGTAGGGAGGGGATACAGAGATGCGGGGCGGTAGGGAGGGGATACAGAGACGCGGGGCGGCAGAGAGGGGATACAGAGAGGCGGGCAGCAGGGAGGGGATACAGAGACGGGCGGTAGGGAGGGGATACAGAGACGCGGGGCGGTGGGGAGGGGATACAGAGACGCAGAGCGGTAGGGAGGGGACACAGAGAGGCAGGGCGGCAGGGAGGGGATACAGAGACGCGAGGCGGCGGGGAGGGGATACAGAGACGCGGGCGGCGGGGAGGGGATACAGAGACGCGGGCGGCGGGGAGGGGATACAGAGACGCGGGCGGCGGGGAGGGGATACAGAGACGCGGGGCGGCGGGGAGGGGATACAGAGACGCGGGGCGGTGGGGAGGGGATACAGAGAGGCGGGGCGGCGGGGAGGGGATACAGAGAGGCGGGGCGGCAGGGAGGGGATACAGAGAGGCGGGGCGGCAGGGAGGGGATACAGAGAGGCGATGCGGTAGGTAGGGGATACAGAGAAGCGGGGCGGTGGGGAGGGGATACAGAGACGCAGGACGGCGGGGAGGGGATACAGAGACGCAGGGAGGGGATACAGAGACGCGGGGCGGTAGGGAGAGGATACAGAGACGCGGGGTGGCAGGGAGGAGTTACAGAGACGTGGGGCGGCAGGGAGGCGATACAGAGACACGGGGCGGGAATACAGAGATGCGGGGCGGCAGGGAGGAGATACAGAGACGCAGGGCGGTAGGGAGGGGATACAGAGACGCGGGCGGTAGGGAGGAGATACAGAGACGCAGGGCGGTAGGGAGGGGATACAGAGACGCAGGGCGGTAGGGAGGGGATACAGAGAGGC